>NC_092094.1:70785389-71088625 GCF_045679555.1 Salvelinus alpinus
CTGACCGAATTGACTGAACCGAATCCGTTTGACTCCACTACACAATCTGCTGTGCACAACATACATCATCAATTTGGGCACCAGGCGTGTCCATATAGCCTCTCCCTCCAAAACTTAGCAGTACCGGATCCTGTTCTGGCAGGATCCTGCTCAAATTAAGAGCTGGAGGCACCATGTGAACGTCTGGTTTTGCTGTTTTCTACTGCTTCCTAACTGAGGGCCCAATTCAGACTTGAGATAAATAGACTTAACATGGACTTAAATCAATAAAATATATATATATATATTTTTACTGAAGTTCATGTTAAAGATAGTTGCTACATCCATTTTTGGACATATAAATGAATTATATATACCTATTGATTATAACTAATAAATGCCTCATAAGCTTAGTTCAACTGTCAAACCCCATCAGAACCTAAAATATAACCTTGTTTTACTCCAATGTTTGTAAACAATGTAAATGTAAACAAACACTGTATTGCCTCATGCATAGTTAAAACAATAATTTTGATATCATGGATGGTCAGTCCTTGCATCCATATGAATTTGAGAGTGGTTACATTTCTCCAGGCCTTATCCCTCAGCTTTTTACCAAAACAGAGGCGGGGAGCCCGCTTTATTACGGTTTCAATTCAGGTCTTTGGTCAACTTTTCTCATGTCTGAATAGAGCCCTGAATAAACTGACTTTGATTCCCTACAGGAAAGTCCTACAGCTCTCCAGTGGAGGAATCTCAGCGCAGGAGTTCCTGGATCTCCAACCGTAAACTGGTGCTGGTCCACAACATGCTGGCTGACCAGGGCATCAAGTCCTATCGCCTGGGCATGACTTACTTCGCTGACATGGTATGGCCCAGACACATGCGATTTTAATAGCACAGTGAAGAATAGTTAACATATGTGTAAAGATAAAGGATTAAATGAAGAATAGAAGGATCTATTTTCCGTCCCCCTTTTCAGAGTTACAGCATTGGTAGAAAATAAACACAATTCAACTTGAAAAACAGTCTGATAGTATGTAGGCTACTGTACCTGTAGGCTACTGACTCTGTATCCTCTAGTCTACCTGAACTTAATAATTAGATACAACAGAATGATAGATTCGCCCCAAAACAAGGGAAATACATTTAGTCTTTCTGAAATAATTGTTTCCATTGATTATAAATAACAATTATGTCTATCGAACAATTCAAACATTTAATTAAACTAATTGCAGAATTTGCTTTGATTAATTACGATTCATCACATTATCCAAATCCTAAAAAAAAAGGAATTTAAAGGGAAAATCCACTCAAAAATTATATTCTGGTATTTCTTCCATTAGTCCACTGTTGATACAGTCCAGAAAGGATTTGCATGTCAGCAATCAAGTTTTTTAAATATTGGACTTTCAAGAATCAAAGTGTCCCCAGCCATATCATCAATGTTTGTCTATGGAAATTGCATGGCTGTGTGCTCGATTTTACACACCTGTCAGGAATGGGTGTGGCTGAAATAGCCAAATCCACTAATAAACAAACATTGGCAGTAGAATGGCCTTACTGTAGAGCTCAGTGACTTTCAACGTGGCACCGTCACATGTTTTCCATGGACGTGCAGCCCCACACAAGCCTAAGTTCACCATGCGAAATGACAATTGTCTGCTGGAGTGGTGTAAAGCTCACTTCCATTGGACTGGAGCAGTGGAAACGTATTCTCAGAAGTAATGATTCACGCTTCACCATCACCCATCTGGCAGTCTGATGGATGAAACTGGGTTTGGCGGATGTCAGGAGAACCCTACCTGCCCGAATGCATAGTGCTAACTGTAAAGTTTGGTGGAGGAGGAATAATGGTTCGGGTTAGGCCCCTTACTTCCAATGACGGGAAATCTTAACGCTACAGCATACAATTACACTAGCATTCAAAAGTTTGGGGTCACTTAGAAATGTCCTTGTTTTTGAAAGAAAAATCACATTTTTGGTCTATTAAAATAACATAAATACAGTGTAGACATTGTTAATGTTGTAAATTACTATTGTAGCTGTAAATGGTTGATTTTTAATGGAATATCTACATAGGCGTACAGAGGCTCATTATCAAATACATTTTTATTTGTCACATACACATGGTTAGCAGATGTTAATTTGAGCGTAGCGAAATGCTTGTGCTTCTAGTTCCGACAATGCAGTAGTAACCAACGAGTAATCTAACCTAACAATTTCACAACAACTACCTTATACACACAAGTGTAAAGGGATGAAGAATATGTACATAAAAATATATGAATGAGTGATGGTACAGAACGGCATAGGCAAGATGCAGTAGATGGTATAGAGTACAGTATATACATATGGGATGAGTAATGTAGGGTATGTAAACATTATATTAAGTGGCATTGTTTAAAGTGGCTAGAGATACATTTTTTACATCAATTTTTCCATTATTGAAGAGGCTGGAGTTGAGTCAGTATGTTGGCAGCAGCCACTCAATGTTAGTGATGGCTGTTTAACAGTCTGATGGCCTTGAGATAGAAGCTGTTTTTCAGTCTCTCGGTCCCTGCATTGATGCACCTGTACTGACCTCGCCTTCTGGATGATAGCGGGGTGAACAGGCAGTGGCTCGGGTGGTTGTTGTCCTTGATGATCTTTATGGCCTTCCTGTGACATCGGGTGGAGTAGATCAAATCAAATATATTTATATAGCCCTTCTTACATCAGCTGAAATCTCAAAGTGCTGTACAGAAACCCAACCTAAAACCCCAAACAGCAAGCAATGCAGGTGTAGAAGCATGGTGGCTAGGAAAAACTCCCTAGAAAGGCCAAAACCTAGGAAGAAACCTAGAGAGGAACCAGGCTATGAGGGGTGGCCAGTCCTCTTCTGGCTGTGCCGGGTGGAGATTATAACAGAACATGGCCAAGATGTTCAAATGTTCATAAATGACCAGCATGGTCAAATAATAATAATCACAGTAGTTGAAAACAGTTGAAAACAGCAGGTCTGGGACAGGTAGCACGTCCGGTGAACAGGTCAGGGTTCCATAGCCGCAGGCAGAACAAACTATCTGCCCTCCAGGTGTCCTGGAGGGCAGGTAGTTTGCCCCCGGTGATGCGTTGTGCAGACTTCACTACCCTCTGGAGAGCCTTACGGTTGTGGGCGGAGCAAACATCACTCCTGTGTTCCAATGGCATGTTGTGTTAGCTAATCCAGGTTTATCATTTTCAAAGGCTAATGGATCATTATAAAACCCTTTTGCAATTATGTTAGCACAGCTGAAAACCGTTGTCCTGATTAGAGAAGCAATAAAACTGGCCTTTAGACTAGTTGAGTATCTGGAGCATCAGCATTTGTGGGTTCGATTACAGGCTCAAAATGGCCAGAAATAAATAACTTTCTTCTGAAACTCATCAGTCTATTCTTGTTCTGAGAAATGAAGGCTATTCCATGCGATAAATTGCCAAGAAACTGAAGCTCTCGTACAACGCTGTGTACTACTCCCTTCACAGAACAGAGCACACTGGCTCTAACCAGAATCAAAAGAGGAGTGGGAGGCCCCGGTGCACAACTGAGCAAGAGGACAAGTACATCATAGTGTCTAGTTTGAGAAACAGACGTTTCACGAGTCCTCTGCCTAGAAGGCCAGCATCTCGGAGTCGCCTCTTCACTGTGAGAGTCGCCTCTTCACTCCCTTTTGCCCTCACAACAGCCTCAATTCATTTGGGCATGGACTCTACAAGTTGTCGAAAGCGTTCCACAGGGATGCTGGCCCATGTTGACTCACAAGCTGTCGACAGTTGTGTCAAGGTGGCTGGATGTCTTTTGGGTGGTGGGCCATTCTTGATACACAGGAGAAACAGTTGACTGTGGAAAAACTCACTGCCGTTGCAGTTCTTGACACAAACCGGTGTGCCTGGCACCTACTACCACACCCCGTTCAAAGGCACTTACATCTTTTGTCTTGCCCATTCACCCCCTGAATGGCACACATACACAATCAATGTCTCAATTGTCTTAAGGCTCAAAAATCCTTCTTCAATCTGTCTCCTCCCCTTCATTTACACTGATTGCGGTGGATTAAACAAGTGACATCAATAAGGGATCATAGCATTCACCTGGATTCACCTGGACAGTTTATTTCATGGAAAGAGTAGGTATTACCTCATGTTTTCTACACTCAGTGCATGTCTATTGTTGTGCTACCACAGGAAAACGAGGAGTACAGACGCATCTCCCAGCGCTGCCTGGGCTCCTTCAATGCCTCCAAGCCCCGCGGCGGCTCTACCTTCTTACCCATGCTTGGGGACAATGATCTGCCCACCACCATGGACTGGGGGGACAAGGGCTATGTCACCTCCATCAAGGATCAGAAGGATTGTGGCTCCTGCTGGGCTTTCAGCACGGTAAGGGAGGGAGAGGGTTGGAAGGGGTTATTAACTTTTAGTTGGTACTCATCCCGGATCCGGGAGCACCCCCCACAGTAAAAAAGCTGACTAGCATAGCCTAGCATAGCGTCACAAGTAAATTGTAGCATCTAAATATCATTAAATCACAAGTCCAAGACACCAGATGAAAGATACACTTCTTGTGAATCTAGCCACCATTTCTGATTTTTAAAATGTTTTACAGGGAAGACACAATATGTAAATCTATTAGCTAACCACGTTAGCAAAAGACACCATTTTTTTTACTCCACTATTTTTCCACTCCATCACTAGCTATCACCAATTCGACCAAATAAAGAAGTAAATAGCCACTAACCAAGAAAAAACTTCATCAGATGACAGTCTGACAACATATTTATTGTATAGCATAGGTTTCGTTAGAAAAATGTGCATATTTCAGGTATAAATCATAGTTTGCCATTGCAGCCACCATCACAAATCTCCCCAAAGCGACTAGAATTACTACAGAGAGCAACGTGTATTACCAATTTACTCATCATAAAACATTTCATAAAAATAGACAAAGCATAGCAATGGAAAGACACAGATCTTGTGAATTCAGACAATATTTCAGATTTTCTAAGCGTTTTACAGCGAAAACACAATAAATCGTTATATTAGCATACCACATGTGCAAACGTTACCCCAGCATGAATTCAAGGCAACGGGAGCGATAACGTTATCATCACCAAAATATATTAATTTTTTCACTAACCTTTTCAGAATTCTTCCGATGACACTCCTGTAACATCATATTACAACATACATATAGAGTTTGTTCGAAAATGTGCATATTTAGCCACAAAAAACCGTGGTTATACAATGAGAATAGTAGCAAAACTGGCCTGAAAATGTCGGGCGCCATCTTTGAGCGTGATCTAGTCTAATCGATAATAAATCATAAACTTGACTAAAAAATACAGGGTTGACAGGAATCGAAAGACAAATTAGTTCTTAATGCAATCGCTGAATTACATTTCTAAAATTATCCTTACTGTGCAATACCGGGTCCGCCAAAGCGAAGCTACACAAAACAAAATGGCGAAATATGCGTTTAACATTTTTCAACAGAACAGCGATTTATCATCATAAATAGTTCTTACTATGAGCTGTTCTTCCATCAGAATCTTGGGCAATGTATCCTTTCTCCGGTCTAATCGTCTTTTGGTCGAAAGATGTCCTCTTGTCCCGTCGAAATGGCCACTAACGTTCGGTATGTACAGGATAAGTGCCCAGCTCATGGAAGGACGTCACAAATAAATGCCTCAAAATCGCACTAAACGGATATAAATTGCTATAAAACGGTTTAAATTAACTACCTTATGATGTTTTTAACACCTATAACGGGTAAAAACATGACCGGCGATATATTACTGGCTAAACCAAGGCTTGGAAAGAGCCCAGTCCGACGTACATTGTGCGTCGAGCGCAGGGACCGAAAGAAAGCTCCTTCCGGTCTTTGGTGTTTTATACAGGCCCTGATTGCGCAATCGACTCCATTCAAATTGTCACCACTTACTGACATCTAGAGGAAGGCGTAGGCAGTGTTTGTATCCTCATAGCATTCACAGGGACATTAAAACTGACCTAATAATATAATATTGCTCGTACAATATGCATATTGTACGAGCAAGAATTGAGTACTAGGCAGTTTAATTTGGCAATGTCAAAAAAAAAAAAGTGCTAACAGCTCCCCCTATTGACAAAAGGTTGTTAAGTACAGTATAGACTCTGCTCAACTTAGATGTAGAGTAATTGTTTGGCCTGTTCTACTCTTTTACCTTTGTATCATGTGGTGAGAGCGAAACAACAATGAGTGTGTGTTTGGGTGGTGTAACTCATATCTCCAGTCTGTAAATGTTAACATTTTTGTATTCGGCTGTTTTCCAAACATTGTGGGCTGTGGCCCTAAAACTATGCAAAGGTACATATATTTGAAGTAAAAATACTTTAACGTACTACCTCTTTGGGCTAACATTCTGTGAAATTGCAGAGCTCGAAATTCAAAATACAAAATTTGTGATATTAAACATTCATGAAAATATTTCTTACATCGTTGTCTTACATCGTTTAAAAGCTTAACTCCTTCTTAATCCAGATTTGTCAGATTTCAAAAAGGCTTTATGGCGAAAGCTCACCATGTGATTATCTGAGGACAGCGCCCCGCGTACAAAAGCATTACAAACAGTTTCCAACCAAGCAGAGGCGTTACGAAAGTCAGAAATTGCGATAAAATAAATCACTTACCTTTGAAGATCTTCCTGCTTGCAATCCAAAGGGTCCCAGCTACATCACAAATGGTCCTTTTGTTCGATAAAGTCCTTCTTTATATCCCCAAAAAGTCAATTTAGTTGGCGCGCTTGACTCAGTAATCCACCGGTTTCCCTCGTTCAAAATGCAAACAAATGAATCCCGAAAGTTACCAATAAACTTCGTCCAAACAAGTCAAACAACGTTTCTAATCAATCCTCAGGTACCCTAATATGTAAATAAACTATAAAATTTAAGATGGAGAATAGTATGTTCATTACCAGAGATAAATAACGAAGTGTGCGCCCTCACCGACGTGCGCCACAACACTACAGCCAAAATGGGAGCCACTTACAAAAACTACAAATTCTAGCTCATTTTTCAAAAAACAAGCCTGAAACTCTTTCTAAAGACTGTTGACATCTGCTGGAAGCCCTAGGAACTGCAATCTGGGAGTTATTCCATTGATTTCCCCATAGACAGGCATTTTAAATGGTGTCACCTCCAAAAATAAATTTGCTATATCAGTTCTGTTATGCTCACAGACATTATTTTAACAGTTTTGGAAAGTTTTGGAGTGTTTTCTATCCAATACTACCAATTATATGCATATCCTAGCTTCTTGGCCTGAGTAAGAGGCAATTTACTTTGGGCACCTCAATCATCCAAACTTCCAAATTCTGCCCCCTATCCCTAAGGAGCTTTAGTCATTTTTTGTGGTATCAGAACTTTACTTTACTATTTATATTTTTTGACAACTTATTTTTACTCCACTACATTCTTAATAAAAAATTATGTACTTTTTTACTCCATACGTTTTCCCTGACACCCAGAAGTACTCGCTATATTTTGAATGCTTAGCAGAACAGGAAAATTGTCAAATTCACGCACTTATCAAGAGAACCGCCCTGGTCATTGTCATATATACATATATTCATATACTGGCCTAGGGCCCTCCGGCTGCTTTAGAGCCTGCTTGTGACCATAGGATTAAAAGCTTGCACAACACACCCCATGACTAAAACACAAGACTGCTGTTGCACAGAACAAGGTTCCCCATTGACACAATGGTACCCCATTGTGACAAGGATGCTGACCGCACAAAACAGTTATAGAAGCGCCAAACTAAACCGCCTGACTTAAGTAATTGCTCACATCCCTCTAATCAGGAAACCCCCTAGCCCCAGACAGTAACTGCCAGTTACAGTTCCCCTTATCTCATGACTCCTGGACACACAAACATTACATCGCATGAACACACACACTTCACTTCCCTCTCTACTGGTCGGGTGCCAAGAGCAGAGGACTCTGCTGTGCACCAATGGGGCTCCTGTTCTGGCTAGAGCAGGCCCGCCTCCAACTCTTCAGGACCAGTCAGAAGACCAACACGACGAGACTCTATCTACATTGTTCCATGTATAAAATATGCTGTAACCTCTGTTTAGGACCCTTTTTCAGCTGGCTCCTTCCGAGCCATATGATTAGGTCCGTGCACGCTAAACTGCAGGACAAGATATCTTTGTGCCAATAAACTGCCTTTTTGTTACAACTGAAATCCACTCTGTCCAGCGTCTTGATTTGGTCTCTCTCTCTGGTAGTTAATCATCAACAAAACTTGGTAGCAGAGGATGGTTTTAACATCTGAATTCGATCTATGACAAGTTGGTGTGAGAGGAGACAAATCATTGAGCGCAAACCAGACGGAAGAGTGACCTGTCGCCAGGAGACATCGGCCATTCAACTTGCCTCAGGAAACTGATCAGAGCGCTCGACATAAAAGGCAAGCAGAGCCTGTTAAATCAAAAATCTGCATATTATATTTTAGTCAATTGCCAAATTTTTGATCAGTAGTACTGAGCGTGAGTATGAATTGCTGTTAAATTACCTTTAAGGAATTAAGGCATGGTAAAAAGATATCTTGCATTTAAAATATTACTGATGTATTGTTCTGACTAAATGGAGAATTGATAACTGAAATGTGTGTGTGAATAAGTCCTATGGAATAAGTTGTGTACTATTGCATAGGCTGTGTGTGTGAATAAGTCCTATGGAATAAGTTGTGTACTATTGCATAGGCTGTCTGTGTGAATAAGTCCTATGGAATAAGTTGTGTACTATTGCATAGGCTGTCTGTGTGAATAAGTCCTATGGAATAAGTTGTGTACTATTGCATAGGCTGTGTGTGTGAATAAGTCCTATGGAATAAGTTGTGTACTATTGCATAGGCTGTCTGTGTGAATAAGTCCTATGGAATAAGTTGTGTACTATTGCATAGGCTGTCTGTGTGAATAAGTCCTATGGAATAAGTTGTGTACTATTGCATAGGCTGTCTGTGTGAATAAGTCCTATGGAATAAGTTGTGTACTATTGCATAGGCTGTCTGTGTGAATAAGTCCTATGGAATAAGTTGTGTACTATTGCATAGGCTGTCTGTGTGAATAAGTCCTATGGAATAAGTTGTGTACTATTGCATAGGCTGTCTGTGTGAATAAGTCCTATGGAATAAGTTGTGTACTATTGCATAGGCTGTGTGTGTGAATAAGTCCTATGGAATAAGTTGTGTACTATTGCATAGGCTGTGTGTGTGAATAAGTCCTATGGAATAAGTTGTGTACTATTGCATAGGCTGTCTATGTGAATAAGTCCTATGGAATAAGTTGTGTACTATTGCATAGGCTGTCTGTGTGAATAAGTCCTATGGAATAAGTTGTGTACTATTGCATAGGCTGTGTGTGTGAATAAGTCCTATGGAATAAGTTGTGTACTATTGCATAGGCTGTGTGGTTGAATAAGTCCTATGGAATAAGTTGTGTACTATTGCATAGGCTGTGTGTGTGGTTGAATAAGTCCTATATAATAAGTTGTGTACTATTGCATAGGCTGTGTGTGTGGTTGAATAAGTCCTATATAATAAGTTGTGTACTATTGCATAGGCTGTGTGTGAGGTTGAAAATGTCCTAATGAATAGGTTGTGTACTATTCAATAGGTTGTGTATGAAAAACTGTCCTATTAAATAAGTTGTGTACTATTGAATAGGTTGTGTAGTGTATTTAAGTGGAAGTAGTCTCTGTAAGTTTGGCGTTCCACGAGACTGGGATTAGGGATGACCATTTCACACTAAACTATAACATTTGATACGGAGCCTTATGGTGGCTGTTTCTTGGTTGCTTGACTGCGGGTAGTGGGACTCTTTGGGCGCGGCTTTTTGCGCGGCTGACTGTTTGGTTTTCCCTTTTTGCTGTTGGTATTTCCCAAAGTGCTGAAATTATTCTGACAATTGTTATATGACCGCCTGAATTTACTAATATATTGTTACAAAAGGAAATTGCCGAATCATTTCTAGAAAATACCCAAATAAATCGCTGAACAGATTCAAATAAAAACACACACGTAATTGCCACCACATACTGATAAAATCTTTGTATGCGAGGGTGAGGATCAAGAGATAAGTCTGTGCCGGCACCACGAATACATCCCTGGTTTCGACCAAGGACGGGCTAAGTATACAAAGATAGAAAATAGCGATTTAAAACAGGAAGTAGCCCGAACACACTAGTTTATACCACCATAGCAGATACCACAATCCAAAGAAACCATATCAAACACCAATGGGCTCATACCCAGTGCCTAATGCATGTTTTCAGGACATTAGCATAGATTACACCGATAAGGGCGCCGATAATGTATCTAAAGGGAAACGCTATCTCTTAGTCATGGTAGATAGGTTCTCCAAATGGGTAGAGGCAATACCAACAGCAAAAGAGGATGCCAAGTCAGTCGTTAAGTGGCTACAAACCAAACTAATACCCAGGTATGGCATCTAAAGACAAATCAGATCTGAAAATGGCTCACATTTCAGTAACAAACACCTAAGACAGGTGGAAGAAAGATTTGGCATAACACACAGATTCGGTTCTGTGTACCACCCCCCGGTCCCAAGGTCTGGTGGAACGCCAAACCAAACGTTGAAAGCTAAGATAGCTAAAGCATGTGCAGGTACGAAGTTGACATGGGTTGAAGCCCTGCCTCTGGCGTTGATGGCCATGAGAGCCTCACCAGGAGCAGGCACCCATCTCTCTCCTCATGAGATAATGACTGGAAGAGTCATGCCTGGTCCACCAAGGGGGGGAGGTCATATGCCCGCTCTTGATGTACAACAAATTGAAATGTTAGACTATGTGAAAAATTTACGGAACTCTCTGCAGCACTCTCTTCCCAGGTTCGCAAGGTCCAAGAGGGGGAGCTGCCGGGAGACACGCCACCACTGAAGGTAAAAGTTGGTGACTGGGTGAGGGTTAAAGTCCACAAAAGAAAGTGGCTGGAACCCAGGTGGACTGGACCGTACGAAGTGAAGGAGATTACTTCACACTCTGTCCAGGTCAAAGGTAAATCAGGCGCACCTTGGCACCACCTTACACACTGCACTCCAGCCCCAATTCCTTCCAGAACACTGACTGAGGTCAGAGCTGATTTGAGCAGCCTAAATTCGACGGGGAGTCTGATTGAATGCTGGTGACATAACGAAAAACTTAAAACCAATTCGAATTAGAGAGACTACAGAAAATTATAATAATAGGGATATTGGCTCCTTTATTCCAAAAGTAATGGTGGTTCAGGGGTTAAATAGCTGCCTCCCAAGCTTGAGACCGGACTTCGATTCACGGTACTGACTAAAATCTGAGTTTTTAATGGTAATTAAACCATTTGTATGTTTTGCCTAAAAAAAATATGGTCATTAGTGTCGATGATAGCGATGCCCTTTCGATGTGATACGTTGTGTTGCCTCAATGATCTTCATGAATAATGTATGGAGACGTGAGTCGTATTTATATTACTGAATCGTAGAAGTGACAGTTACCTAAACCTGATGAATTCTAAAGAATAACGGAGAAATACGATAAAGTTGTGCCCATCGGAATGTTATAATTATTATGGATGACTGACATGCGATTTGAATTTAGCGAAGTATATGGTACGTTTACATTTTGGAATTGAGACAGTTGAGAAGTTGATTTTACTTATACGATAGTTTTGGTGCAAAACTCAGTTGGAGTAAGTGGATGTTTTGCCTAGAGGCAGGAATAAGAGAGTTAGTTTTGGTATTGTATTGGCTACTAAATTTTCAGGGTACGTTGCTAGAGACAGAATGATTTGTTGTGTAACGACGCATTGTTCAGGTACACTATTTTCTGTATTTCCTGCAATATAATTTTGATTGAGAGATGTTGATTGATGTTGTAAATTCTATTCAAGATCCAACCTTTGTGATAAATTGGTTTTGGGTTATCGAACCCGTACTATTGCCTGTTGCAGTGAGTCAACGATGATTTACAGTTCGTTAAAAGTTGCTGCGTTCTGAACATGGGTTGAGCGCTAGTTGTCGACATAACTCACGATGCACTTTTGCAACCAGGCAATGATGTTGTATCCTGATTTGAACTATACTAATCTGTTTGATAACATTACTAAACCTATATATTCAACATTTGATAATGATTGGCAAATCCGTATATTTAACCACAACTTTGAATTTAGCATTGGGTGTTATAGGAGGAACGGGATACAATTTGTTCTTTCCCCACCGGGTGTGGCCGTATCAAATTATGACAGAGAAATCTGGTTTTCTCATTTAGAGGGAATATGCGTACATTATAGCTTTGAGTCACTTTCAAAAGTGGCTAAAAGTTATTGGTTTTTGGTTAGGTAACACCAGGGAATTCGAACAAAGAGTAAACGTATTCTAAACATTATCTGTCTTCATTATGGGGAACAATGAACGGCCCGCAAACTGGTATGGCTGGCCGGGAGTTAAAGGGACAGTACACGTTTATCACAGTTGTGTGAGTGTAAAGTATTTTGGGGAGACAATTTGGAGAAAGACTGAATGAGTTACATGAAACATAGAGGAAATTTAAAACGAATGATTTGAGGGTATTATCATAATTATTAGGTTTTGTTTTAGTAGTACACGTTTGTGTTAAGGGGATTTCCATGTTCACAGAGACAAGATATCTTAAAGGGGTATACTCATATATTTAGAATATTAGGAGTTTTATCTTCTGAGTTTTAATTACACAAGTGAATTTTTTGATTTTAAGGATAAAGGGTTCTTTAAAATGTCTAGGAACATGACTATACAGGGGTGGTATAACCTTTGACCTGTATCATGGCTGTCTCTTGAAGTCTGATCAGCTTCGGGGGAGGGCCATGTAGATAATGCATTTGTGGTCATTTGGGATACTAGTTTTGAGGTAAATTAATTGACTATTATTGATTTGGTATTACAACTGGAAAAATCCCCTTTGTCATTAATAATAAATGGAGGGAGATATGATACATTGAGGGTTGAACGGGAGATATTTTAAGCCAATAGGGCAGGAAAATACATAAACATTAAAATCATTAATGAAAAGACATAAGTTTCAGTTCTTAGGAGTGGTACTTTACTGTTGATAAGGTATCCACACTGTAAAACATATATTAATTATTGATAGTGGACTCTTGGGGGAAAAAGCTTATTAGTAAAGAAAGGCTTTGATAGGGTTAGCATTTGTTTTGGCCATTAGAATATTTTTATTTAACCTCTTATGGCTGCAAGGGAAATTATTGAGTAGCCAGAAAAAAGGTGCCCATTTCAAACGGCCTCGTACTCAATTCTTGCTCGTACAATATGCATATTATTTATTACCTTTGGATATAAAACACCTTCTAGTTTCTAAAACAGGTTTAATTATTTCTCTAAGTGAAACATAACTCTTTTTACAGCCCATTTTCTGGAAAAAGTGAATTTTCCAAGAAGCTATGTCTCTCTTCAAGATACTCTCTATAAAAGGCCTTGGCACTTGGGACTGTACAAACACGTCACACATCTTCCCCTGGTTGTCATGCGGAAGTGAGAGAAAAAAGGACTTGATTATCTCTGTCAGGGACTGAAAGGAACCTCTTTGAGTGATAAGTGCGCACTTTATAATTTTTTCTGGGCGCGAAGTAGGAACTGGACCGCGCTCCTGGAAAACACTCGTTATAGGTGAATATGACCTCCAGCTTCGATTTTCTTTGATACATGTCACAAAATCATCCTAAAGTATGTTTTTTCAATATACTTTAATTATATTATTGAAATTTATTCTGGACTTTAGACGTGATGCGACGCAAGAATTTTGTCAAGACGGAGAGGTTAGCATGGCATGGCCAGTGTGTCATGCTAATTCAACAGGGACATCGTTCGTTCTAGGTCCAAATGAACACGGTTCTGAACAAAGGACCCTTTGGAGAACATTCTGATGGAAAATCAACAAAGATAAGGACCCAATTTGGGATGCTTTTTCATATATCTGTCGAACTGTGCTATCGCTAGCGTTTGACTAGAATCAATGCTGCTGTGTGCTAGCTATTGTAGTAAGCTAATATAACGATATATTGTGTTTTCGCTGTAAAACACTTCAGAAATCGGAAATATTGTCTGTATTCACAAGATCTTTCTCTTTCATTAGCTATCCACCATATATTTTTCTGAAATCTTTTCTGATGTGAAATTAGAAGTAGACGTTGGTGTCTGTTTTCTCTGGCTACTGCCGTGCGATTTCTTACTGTAGCTATGATGGTAGCAGTAATGTAAAACTGATTTATAGCTAAAATATGCATTTTTTTTGAACAAAACATAGATTTATTGTGTAACATGTTATAGGACTGTCATCTGAGGGAGTTTTTTCTAGGTTATTTAGGTTAGTTCTAGGTTAGTTAGGTTGGCTTTGCATGCTAGCTGCATGCTAGCTGCATGCTACCGGTGCTGTGAAAAATAAGTGTCTCTCTTTTTGTATTTGGTGGTGAGCTAACATGAATATATGTGGTGTTTTCGCTGTAAAACATTTAAAGAATCTGAAATATTGTCTGTATTCACAAGATCTTTCTCTTTCATTAGCTATCCACCATATATTTCTCTGAAATGTTTTCTGAAGTGTAATAAGGTAGTTGACGTTGGTGTCTGTATTTTCTCTGGCTACTCCCGTGCGATTTCTTACTGTAGCTATGATGGTAGCAGTAATGTAAAACTGATTTATAGCTAAAATATGCATTTTTTTTTAACAAAACATAGATTTATTGTGTAACATGTTATAGGACTGTCATCTGAGGTAGTTTTTTCTAGGTTATTTAGGTTGGTTCTAGGTTAGTTAGGTTGGCTTGTGCATGCTAAATGCAGCCTACTTGTGCTGTGAAAAATGTCTTTCTGTCTTTTTTTATTTGGTGGTGACCTAACATAAATATATGTGGTGTTTTCTCTGTAAAACATTTAAAAAATCGGACATGTTGGCTGGATTGACAAGATGTTTATCTTTCAAATGCTGTATTGGACTTGTTAATGTGTGAAAGTTAAATATTTTACAAAAATAGATTTTGAATTTCGCGCTCTGCACTTGGACAGGCTGTTGTCATATTGATCCCGATGTCGGGCTTGCAGCCTGAAGAAGTTAAATAGTATTAAAATTATTGATAGGATAGAGATAGGTTTATTAAGGTTATGTAAGGACTTTAGAGATTGACACTATAAGACATGTTGTTGTTATTTTTAAATCCATGATAAAGTCAAAACAGTGAGACACTTAGTTAATATTGCTAAAGGAACACATAGTTGTTATTGACTATTATTAGAAAAAGGCAGACAGATGGGTCTACCCCGCACTGTTGAGACCTTGAAGGTTTGAGAGCAGAGTGGGGAGGGGGGACCAGGAAATGAGCAAGGTAGGCTGTGGAATAAGATAGGAGAGAAGGGGGTTAACATATATAAGCAGCACAGATACATTTTAAAGTAAAGGATAGATATGAATGGACGCCCAAGGGACAATTGGACATGTGGAAAATGAAAGGGGCGTTCCTATATTATAATGTAGAACATAAGAATATTTTACTAATCTTACCTAAGTCATTATTTAGAGTAGGTAAGGTTGATACCTGGCCAGAGCCAGGTATCAAACGGGGGAGGGGTACATTGTGGAGGGGTACATTGTGGTCTAGGATAGGATGGGGCCTATTGGATAATAAACTAATTTAAAATTAAAAATTTCTAGCTAACAAATAGGCATAGAAGTTAAATATATAATCAGATAGAACAAATGAGAAACTGTTTGTTAACCAAACCTGTATGTCCAGGATTTTATGCGTTACAGGTGAATTAAAGGAGAAGGTGATTCACTCGACCTGGGGGCATATCGCACTTGGAGGGTGAGACACACTGACACTGTCGAATGATCACAGAGTTAAGGAGAAGAACCGTTGCTAATAGAGTTCGGGGGTCAACTCCTTAATGAAGAATCCCTGACCCCGCCCTCTCATCACTGTGTACGTTCATAGAAGTGAAAGTGTTGCTTGATCTCTGGCTGATGATGTGTTCTCTGGGAGAGGATGGGGCTTTACAGGACTGCTTGTAGTCCTGAGCTGTCTGATTGGGATACGATGGGGATGTTACCATCACAGTACTGCCAGAACCACCACCAGTTCCAACGGACCAGGGTTCAGCCGGCCTCCTCCACCACTTCAAGACCAAGTCCCACACCACCACCTAAGCTCTCCAATCCGGTACAGGTAATAAATGTGAAAGACATCTCAGATAGTGACCAATTGGGAACTGAAACTGGTTAAGAGGGTAGGGAGAATATGTGGTTGGCCTACAAAACACTTAATAGAAAGGACTGTGTCGTATGTGGACATGCCAGACCTATTCTGGCTGCTCACCCATTTGCCCTAAGTAATGGGGAAGGTTGGATGTGCATATTGGAAAGTTTAAGCCAAATTCAACCCTGTGTAAAACTCTGAGTCTTGTGTTCCCAGAAGTCCCTCCCCAGAAGGTACCGTGGGGAGTCAAGGCATATGGGGGATATTACAGCTGTAACACTGGTACAGGTAGGGGTATAGACTATGGGAGGCTCCCTACTACTGCCTGCATCACTAATGTCACTATTAACTAGAGGTGTTGCTGATGTATGGTGGATGTGTGGACCTGCCAGGCGGTTGACCCCCATTTTGAAAGGAGATTGTCAGGGCACATGTGCTTTGGCCAGTCTGATAAACACCATTGCCTATTATTGAGGCTACAGCTAACCACCTCCTGGGAGCTGCACATGACACAGAGGCCCGGGACCAAACCAGGAGATGGCAGAACCGTGTCACGAACGTCAAAGGGAGAGAGGACCAAGGCGCAGCGTGTGAAAAATACATCTTCTCTTTATTTAGGAGATGAACGAACGAAGCAAAACAACAAATAGACGACCGTGAAGCTATAACCGAACAAAATGCAAACATGCAACCTAGACACAGACACAGACCTAGACAATGACCCAACAAAAACATGATGCCCATGGCTGCCTAAAATATGGCTCCCAATCAGAGACAAATGAAAGACATCTGTCTCTGATTGAGAACCACTCAGGCAACCATAGACATACCTAGAAACATTCACTCAACCATAGACATACCTAGAAACATTCACTCAACACAAACCCATACACTAAACCCAACACCCCCTTTTCCATAAAACCACCCGAAACGAGACAAAACACAAACATTCCCCATGTCACACCCTGACCTAACTAAAATAATAAAGAAAACAAAGATAACTAAGGCCAGGGTGTGACATAACCCCCCCCTTAAGGTGCGAACTCCGGGCGCACCAGCATAAAGTCTAGGGGAGGTCTGGGTGGGCGTCTGTCCACGGTGGCGGCTCTGGCACAGGTCGTGGTCCCCACCCCACCATAGTCACTACCCGCTTACGTAGCCTCCTCCAAATGACCACCCTCCAACTTAACCCCACAGGATTAAGGGGCAGCACCGGACTAAAGGGTAGCACCGGACTAAGGGGCAGCACCGGACTAAGGGGCAGCACCGGACTAAGGGGCAGCACCGGACTAAGGGGCAGCACCGGACTAAGGGGCAGCCCCGGACTAAGGGGCAGCCCCGGGACAAGGTAGCTCAGGACAGAGAGATAGCTCAGGACAGAGGGATAGCTCAGGATAGAGAGGTAGCTCAGGATAGAGAGGTAGCTCAGGATAGAGGGGCAACTCCGGACTGAAGGGCAGCTCCGGACAGAGAGACAGCTCTGGACTGAGGGGCAGTTCTGGATAAATGGCAGCTCTAAGCTAAGGGACAGCTCCGGGACAAGGTAGCTCAGGACAGAGAGGTAGCTCAGGATAGAGGGGCAACTCCGGACTGAAGGGCAGCTCCGGACAGAGAGACAGCTCTGGACTGAGGGGCAGTTCTGGATAAATGGCAGCTCTAAGCTAAGGGACAGCTCCGGGACAAGGTAGCTCAGGACAGAGAGGTAGCTCAGGACAGAGGGATAGCTCAGAATAGAGAGGTAGCTCAGGATAGAGAGGTAGCTCAGGATAGAGAGGTAGCTCAGGATAGAGGGGCAACTCCGGACTGAAGGGCAGTTCTGGATGGCGAACGGCTCTGGACGCTCATGGCTGGCTGACGGCTCTGGACGCTCATGGCTGGCTGACGGCTCTGGACGCTCATGGCTGGCTGACGGCTCTGGACGCTCATGGCTGGCTGACGGCTCTGGACGCTCATGGCTCACTGGCGGTTCTGGACGCTCATGGCTCACTGGCGGTTCTGGACGCTCATGGCTCACTGGCGGTTCTGGACGCTCATGGCTCACTGGCGGTTCTGGCAGATCCTGTCTGGTTGGCGGCTCTGGCAGATCCTGTCTGGTTGGCGGCTCTGGCAGATCCGGTCTGGCGGAAGGCTCTGGCTGATCCGGTCTGGCGGAAGGCTCTGGCTGATCCGGTCTGGCGGAAGGCTCTAGCGGCTCCTGTCTGGCGGAAGGCTCTAGCGGCTCCTGTCTGGCGGACGACTCTGCAGGCTCCTGGCAGACGGGCGGCTTTGCAGGCTCCTGGCAGACGGACGGTTCAGACGGCGTAGGGCAGACGGGCAGTTCAGGCGCCGTTGGGCAGACGGGCGACTCAGAGGGCGCTGGGCAGACGGGCGACTCAGACGGCGCTGGGCAGACGGGCGACTCAGACGGCGCTGGGCAGACGGGCGACTCAGACGGCGCTGGGCAGACGGGCGACTCAGACGGCGCTGGGCAGACGGGCGACTCAGACGGCAAACACAAACATTCCCCATGTCACACCCTGACCTAACTAAAATAATAAAGAAAACAAAGATAACTAAGGCCAGGGTGTGACATAACCCCCCCCTTAAGGTGCGAACTCCGGGCGCACCAGCATAAAGTCTAGGGGAGGTCTGGGTGGGCGTCTGTCCACGGTGGCGGCTCTGGCACAGGTCGTGGTCCCCACCCCACCATAGTCACTACCCGCTTACGTAGCCTCCTCCAAATGACCACCCTCCAACTTAACCCCACAGGATTAAGGGGCAGCACCGGACTAAAGGGTAGCACCGGACTAAGGGGCAGCACCGGACTAAGGGGCAGCACCGGACTAAGGGGCAGCACCGGACTAAGGGGCAGCACCGGACTAAGGGGCAGCCCCGGACTAAGGGGCAGCCCCGGGACAAGGTAGCTCAGGACAGAGAGATAGCTCAGGACAGAGGGATAGCTCAGGATAGAGAGGTAGCTCAGGATAGAGAGGTAGCTCAGGATAGAGGGGCAACTCCGGACTGAAGGGCAGCTCCGGACAGAGAGACAGCTCTGGACTGAGGGGCAGTTCTGGATAAATGGCAGCTCTAAGCTAAGGGACAGCTCCGGGACAAGGTAGCTCAGGACAGAGAGGTAGCTCAGGATAGAGGGGCAACTCCGGACTGAAGGGCAGCTCCGGACAGAGAGACAGCTCTGGACTGAGGGGCAGTTCTGGATAAATGGCAGCTCTAAGCTAAGGGACAGCTCCGGGACAAGGTAGCTCAGGACAGAGAGGTAGCTCAGGACAGAGGGATAGCTCAGAATAGAGAGGTAGCTCAGGATAGAGAGGTAGCTCAGGATAGAGAGGTAGCTCAGGATAGAGGGGCAACTCCGGACTGAAGGGCAGTTCTGGATGGCGAACGGCTCTGGACGCTCATGGCTGGCTGACGGCTCTGGACGCTCATGGCTGGCTGACGGCTCTGGACGCTCATGGCTGGCTGACGGCTCTGGACGCTCATGGCTGGCTGACGGCTCTGGACGCTCATGGCTCACTGGCGGTTCTGGACGCTCATGGCTCACTGGCGGTTCTGGACGCTCATGGCTCACTGGCGGTTCTGGACGCTCATGGCTCACTGGCGGTTCTGGCAGATCCTGTCTGGTTGGCGGCTCTGGCAGATCCTGTCTGGTTGGCGGCTCTGGCAGATCCGGTCTGGCGGAAGGCTCTGGCTGATCCGGTCTGGCGGAAGGCTCTGGCTGATCCGGTCTGGCGGAAGGCTCTAGCGGCTCCTGTCTGGCGGAAGGCTCTAGCGGCTCCTGTCTGGCGGACGACTCTGCAGGCTCCTGGCAGACGGGCGGCTTTGCAGGCTCCTGGCAGACGGACGGTTCAGACGGCGTAGGGCAGACGGGCAGTTCAGGCGCCGTTGGGCAGACGGGCGACTCAGACGGCGCTGGGCAGACGGGCGACTCAGACGGCGCTGGGCAGACGGGCGACTCAGACGGCGCTGGGCAGACGGGCGACTCAGACGGCGCTGGGCAGACGGGCGACTCAGACGGCGCTGGGCAGACGGGCGACTCAGACGGCGCTGGGCAGACGGGCGACTCAGACGGCGCTGGGCAGACGGGCGACTCAGACGGCGCTGGGCAGACGGGCGACTCAGACGGCGCTGGGCAGACGGGCGACTCAGACGGCGCTGGGCAGACGGGCGACTCAGACGGCGCTGGGCAGACGGGCGACTCAGACGGCGCTGGGCAGACGGGCGACTCAGACGGCGCTGGGCAGACGGGCGACTCAGACGGCGCTGGGCAGACGGGCGACTCAGACGGCGCTGGGCAGACGGGCGACTCAGACGGCGCTGGGCAGACGGGCGACTCAGACGGCGCTGGGCAGACGGGCGACTCAGACGGCGCTGGGCAGACGGGCGACTCAGACGGCGCTGGGCAGACGGGCGACTCAGACGGCGCTGGGCAGACGGGCGACTCAGACGGCGCTGGGCAGACGGGCGACTCAGACGGCGCTGGGCAGACGGGCGACTCAGACGGCGCTGGGCAGACGGGCGACTCAGACGGCGCTGGGCAGACGGGCGACTCAGACGGCGCTGGGCAGACGGGCGACTCAGACGGCGCTGGGCAGACGGGCGACTCAGACGGCGCTGGGTAGACGGATGACTCAAACGGCGCTGGGTAGACGGATGACTCAGATGGCACTGGGTAGACGGGCAGCTCTGGCCGGCTGAGGCGCACTATAGGCCTGGTGCGTGGTGCCGGAACTGGTGGTACCGGGCTGGGGACACGCACCTGAAGGCTAGTGCGGGGAGAAGGAACAGGGCATACTGGACCCTGGATACGCACATTAGGCCTAGTGCGTGGTGCCGGAACTGGTGGTACCGGGCTGGGGACACGCATCTTAGGGCTAGTGCGGGGAACAGTTACAGGACACACTGGGCTCTCAAAGCGCACTATAGGTCTAGTGCGTGGTACCGGCACAGGTGGTACCGGGCTGAGGGCACGCACCTCAGGGCGAGTGCGGGGAGAAGCAACAGTGCGTACAGGGCTCTGGAGACGCACATTAGGCCTAGTGCGTGGTGCCGGCACTGGTGGTACCGGGCTGGAGACACGCACCATAGGGCGAGTGCGTGGAGGAAGAACAGGGCTCTGGAGACACACTGGAAGCCTGGTGTGTGGTGCCGGAATTGGTGGTACCGGGCTAGAGCGGGAAGGTGCTACAGGAGGAGCAGGACTAGGGAGGCACACAGGAGACCTAGTTCGTGGAACTGTCATTCCCAGACGGTTAGCACGCAACTCAGGACGAGCATGGAGAACTGACTCAGGTAACATCACATCCCGCACACGCTCTGTCGGGTGGATGTCGTGCCTCACGCACCAACACAGCAGCTCCCTCATTTCACTCTCCTCCAAACTCCTCAATAAATCCTTAACAGTCTCTGTATCATTCCCGTTGCTCACCTCCAATATCCGCACAACTGGCTCTGGTTCCCTCCTTTCACGCTGCTTGGTCCTGAATGGTTGGGTCATTCTGTCACGAACGTCAAAGGGAGAGAGAGAGGACCAAGGCGCAGCGTGTGAAAAATACATCTTCTCTTTATTTAGGAGATGAACGAATGAAGCAAAACAACAAATAGACGACCGTGAAGCTATAACCGAACAAAATGCAAACATGCAACCTAGACACAGACACAGACCTAGACAATGACCCAACAAAAACATGATGCCCATGGCTGCCTAAAATATGGCTCCCAATCAGAGACAAATGAAAGACATCTGTCTCTGATTGAGAACCACTCAGGCAACCATAGACATACCTAGAAACATTCACTCAACCATAGACATACCTAGAAACATTCACTCAACACAAACCCATACACTAAACCCAACACCCCCTTTTCCATAAAACCACCCGAAACGAGACAAAACACAAACATTCCCCATGTCACACCCTGACCTAACTAAAATAATAAAGAAAACAAAGATAACTAAGGCCAGGGTGTGACAAACCGTGACGCTCCTTGGTCCGAGGGTACAGATAAAATCCACACCAACCTGTTGGGGGTCCCAATAGGGGTCCCCCACGAATGCCAGGCATTAAACAGAAATGATGGTCTGTGGCATCTGATGTCCACCATTGGCCCAGCTATTGTTGATACTAAACAAAATGCCTGGATCAATTATCTTTATTATAATTAACAGCGATTTGTTAACTACACCCACACAGCACTTACGGGGATGGCTGAACAATTGGGTGCTGCGTCTCAAACCAGTAGACAAAATAGACTAGCACTGGACATGATTCTGGCCAACCAGGGAGGTGTATGTAAAATGATTGGAGAACAGTGTTGCACGTTTGTCCCTAACAATACTAGTCCGGATGGGAGCATTTCAAAAGCTCTGAGTGGGTAGGCAAGGTTATCGGTGGAGATGAAGGGTCTTGCAGGTGTGGAGGAGAGTGGACTGTTTCCCTGGCTGGGTGGTTGGTTTGGTAAGTACACTGCAGTGATGATTACTGGATTTCTGACCCTAGTTGTTGTTTTTCTTATGCTCATGTGCTGTGCTGCCTGTATCATACCTTGTTTGAAGAAGTCTGTTACAGATGTGGCAAGGACCTCTGGTATGATGCCGTTGCTTGATGCTCCAGTTGGAGAGGCTGATACGGAATCAAGCTTTCGCAGGAGAGTGGGCCTGACAGAGGAGGACCCTTGGTTTGCTGTAGTTGATGTTGTCGAATGAATAAAAAGTGATGTTTGTCCTCCCTGTTGTGAAGGTTTGAAGTTCCCGGGTGGCGACGAGCCCACCTGGTACAGGTTGTATAGAGGGATGGACCTGAGGGTTTAACATTTTCTCGTTTTTTTTGGTTAATAATGTGTGATTTTGGTTAACAAGGCTTCGAGGCGGTCCATGGCCAATTGGCAGCTACATCCCTGATGGCATTTCAAAATAGAATCGCGGTAGATATGTTGTTGGCTGAACGCGGAGGTGTTTGTGCCATGTTCGGGGAGCAATGTTGTACTTTCATTCCCAATAATACAGCGAATGATGGTAGTCTTACTGTCGCCGTAGAGGGTCTTCGCACGCTTAATGGGAAGATGAAACAACACTCCGGAGTTGACACTACTATGTGGGACTCCTGGATGGATGCGTTTGGTAAATATAAGACCCTGATCTCCTCTGTCCTAGTGTCCGTTGCTGTTTTTGTGGCTATCCTAACCCTGTGCGGTTGTTGCTGTATTCCTTGCGCTCGCACATTAGCCACTAGATTGATTACCACTGCCATTACCCCTATGCCCAAGGACCAGGCCCATATGTACCCGCTTTTGGAGGTTGAGGACCCTAATGAGGCCTTTGCACTTTTTCAGGAACCCCTCCCTCCTGACTTCTCCTCTTGGCCTCGAAATGGCCACTAACGTTCGGTATGTACAGGATAAGTGCCCAGCTCATGGAAGGACGTCACAAATAAATGCCTCAAAATCGCACTAAACGGATATAAATTGCTATAAAACGGTTTAAATTAACTACCTTATGATGTTTTTAACACCTATAACGGGTAAAAACATGACCGGCGATATATTACTGGCTAAACCAAGGCTTGGAAAGAGCCCAGTCCGACGTACATTGTGCGTCGAGCGCAGGGACCGAAAGAAAGCTCCTTCCGGTCTTTGGTGTTTTATACAGGCCCTGATTGCGCAATCGACTCCATTCAAATTGTCACCACTTACTGACATCTAGAGGAAGGCGTAGGCAGTGTTTGTATCCTCATAGCATTCACAGGGACATTAAAACTGACCTGGGACCAGAGGCCAAGATTTCTGAAATCTCACTCCCTGTCAGGAAAAGTTCTGTAGAATGAGTTCTGTTCCACTCCGAGACATAATTCCAACGGTTATAGAAACTAGAGAGTGTTTTCTATCCAATAATAACAATAATATGCATATTGTACGAGCAAGAATTGAGTACTAGGCAGTTTAATTTGGCAATGTCAAAAAAAAAAAAAGTGCTAACAGCTCCCCCTATTGACAAAAGGTTAACTCCTTCTTAATCCAGATTTGTCAGATTTCAAAAAGGCTTTATGGCGAAAGCTCACCATGTGATTATCTGAGGACAGCGCCCCGCGTACAAAAGCATTACAAACAGTTTCCAACCAAGCAGAGGCGTTACGAAAGTCAGAAATTGCGATAAAATAAATCACTTACCTTTGAAGATCTTCCTGCTTGCAATCCAAAGGGTCCCAGCTACATCACAAATGGTCCTTTTGTTCGATAAAGTCCTTCTTTATATCCCCAAAAAGTCAATTTAGTTGGCGCGCTTGACTCAGTAATCCACCGGTTTCCCTCGTTCAAAATGCAAACAAATGAATCCCGAAAGTTACCAATAAACTTCGTCCAAACAAGTCAAACAACGTTTCTAATCAATCCTCAGGTACCCTAATATGTAAATAAACTATAAAATTTAAGATGGAGAATAGTATGTTCATTACCAGAGATAAATAACGAAGTGTGCGCCCTCACCGACGTGCGCCACAACACTACAGCCAAAATGGGAGCCACTTACAAAAACTACAAATTCTAGCTCATTTTTCAAAAAACAAGCCTGAAACTCTTTCTAAAGACTGTTGACATCTGCTGGAAGCCCTAGGAACTGCAATCTGGGAGTTATTCCATTGATTTCCCCATAGACAGGCATTTTAAATGGTGTCACCTCCAAAAAATAAATTTGCTATATCAGTTCTGTTATGCTCACAGACATTATTTTAACAGTTTTGGAAAGTTTTGGAGTGTTTTCTATCCAATACTACCAATTATATGCATATCCTAGCTTCTTGGCCTGAGTAAGAGGCAATTTACTTTGGGCACCTCAATCATCCAAACTTCCAAATTCTGCCCCCTATCCCTAAGGAGCTTTAGTCATTTTTTGTGGTATCAGAACTTTACTTTACTATTTATATTTTTTGACAACTTATTTTTACTCCACTACATTCTTAATAAAAAATTATGTACTTTTTTACTCCATACGTTTTCCCTGACACCCAGAAGTACTCGCTATATTTTGAATGCTTAGCAGAACAGGAAAATTGTCAAATTCACGCACTTCAAGAGAACCGCCCTGGTCATTGTCATATATACATATATTCATATACTGGCCTAGGGCCCTCCGGCTGCTTTAGAGCCTGCTTGTGACCATAGGATTAAAAGCTTGCACAACACACCCCATGACTAAAACACAAGACTGCTGTTGCACAGAACAAGGTTCCCCATTGACACAATGGTACCCCATTGTGACAAGGATGCTGACCGCACAAAACAGTTATAGAAGCGCCAAACTAAACCGCCTGACTTAAGTAATTGCTCACATCCCTCTAATCAGGAAACCCCCTAGCCCCAGACAGTAACTGCCAGTTACAGTTCCCCTTATCTCATGACTCCTGGACACACAAACATTACATCGCATGAACACACACACTTCACTTCCCTCTCTACTGGTCGGGTGCCAAGAGCAGAGGACTCTGCTGTGCACCAATGGGGCTCCTGTTCTGGCTAGAGCAGGCCTGCCTCCAACTCTTCAGGACCAGTCAGAAGACCAACACGACGAGACTCTACCTACATTGTTCCATGTATAAAATCTGCTGTAACCTCTGTTTAGGACCCTTTTTCAGCTGGCTCCTTCCGAGCCATATGATTAGGTCCGTGCACGCTAAACTGCAGGACAAGATATCTTTGTGCCAATAAACTGCCTTTTTGTTACAACTGAAATCCACTCTGTCCAGCGTCTTGATTTGGTCTCTCTCTCTGGTAGTTAATCATCAACATCATCTCTACTGCCTCTGATCTGGCTTCATTTGTAAAAAATAAAAAATAAATAAAAAATGTAACAAAATGAAAAATTGTGCCATGTGGTTTGCTTAATATAAGGAATTTGAAAGGATTTATACATTTACTTTAACTTTTGATACTTAATTATATTTGAGCAATTACATTTACTTTTGATACTTAAGTGTCACACCCTGATCTGTTTCACCTGTCAAGTGCTTGTCTCCACCTCCCTCCAGGTGTTGCCCATTTTCCCCATTTATCTCTATGCATTTATACAGTACCTGTGTTTTCTGTTTCTCTGTTGCCAGTTCATCTTGTCTCCTTCAAGCCTACCAGCGTGTTTTTCCTGTACTCCTGTTCTCTCTAGTCCCTGTTTTCTAGTTCTTCCGGTTCCGACCTATTCTGCCTGCCCTGACCCCAAGCCTGCCTGCCGTCCTGTACCTATCTGACTCTGACCTGGTTTACGAACTTCTGCCTGTCCTGACCCTTAGGCTACCTGCCGCCCTGTACCTATCAGACTCGGACCTGGTTACGAACCTCCGCCTATCCTCGACCTGCCCTTTTCCTGCCTCTTGTGGTTTTAATAAACTTCTCTATATCTTGAATCTTCCGTCTCTCTCCTGTGTCTGCATCTGGGTCTTATACTGAGTCGTGTTAGTACGAACTGGCCATGACTGACCCAGCAGACTCGGACCAGCTCCGCAACGCTGTCTCCTCCCAAGGAGACACGAGGAGTTACTTCGTATATTTGCTGGACCAATCATTGTCTGTTAGGCAGCCAGCCATGACAGTAACCTCCCAGCCCCTCAGTAACCCCGCTTTCAGCAGCGCCTCTCGCCAGGCTACCACGGCTACCCGAGAACCCTGCTTACCGTCTCAGGAACCTGTCGGGAGTTTCTCTCCCAGTGCTCCCTCATCTTTGAGCTGCAGCCCTCGTCCTTTCCCTCGGACCGCTCGAAGATAGCGTACCTTATAACGCTGATGTGGGCTCTCGCCTGGGCTACGGTGGTGTGGGAACAACAAGCCGTGTGCTTCAGTCTGGAGGAGTTCGTGGCTGAGGTGAAAAAGTTTTTAGATTCTCAGTTGTCTGGGAGAGAGGCTGCCCGAAAGGTACTCCATCTTCGTCAAGACTCCCGCAGTGTGGCAGACTATGCGGTTGATTTCCGCACATTGGCTACCGAGAGTGCCTGGAACCCAGAATCCCTATTTGACACGTTCCTTCACGAATTATTGGAGGAAGTAAAAGACGAGCTCGCAGCCCAGGAGCTGCCTACAGATCTTGACTCGCTCGTCGCCTTGACCATCCGGATCAATGGGCGGCTACGGGAAAGTAGGAGGGAGAGGAGGTCTGATTCCGGTCCCACTCCCTCGCCTAAGGATCCCACCGAGGAGTCCCCAGCGTCTACGTTCCCGAGAGAATCCGAGGTTACCCGATTTCCCCTGACAGTCTCCAAGGTCTGCCGACAAGTCTCTTACGGAGCCGATGCAACTCGGCAGAGTTGGTTGTCTCCAGCCGAACGTTTATGCAGACTTAACACTGTTAGGTTCTAACTTTCAGAGTAAATAACTCACGGACATTAGAGAAGCTTAACCTCTAATTCCTCCCAAACCCGGATCCGGGAGCACCCCCCACAATAAAAAAGCTGACTAGCATAGCCTAGCATAGCGTCACAAGTAAATACTAGCATCTAAATATCATTAAATCACAAGTCCAAGACACCAGATGAAAGATACACATCTTGTGAATCCAGCCATCATTTCTGATTTTTAAAATGTTTTACAGGGAAGACACAATATGTAAATCTATTAGCTAACCACATTAGCAAAAGACATTACTTTTTTTACTCCACCAGTTTTTTACTCCATCAGTAGCCATCACTAATTCGACCAAATAAAGATATAAATAGCCACTAACCAAGAAACAACTTCATAAGATGACAGTCTGATAACATATTTATTGTATAGCATATGTTTTTTTAGAAAAATGTGCATATTTCAGGTATAAATCACAGTTCTACATTGCAGCTGCAATCTGAAATAGTGCCGAAGCTGCCAGAATAATTACAGAGACCAACGTCAAATACCTAATTACTCATCTTAAAACATTTCTGAAAAATACACAGCGTACAGCAAATGAAAGCCCAACATCTTGTGAATCCAGCCAAAATGTCAGATTTTTTAAGTGTTTTACAGCGAAAACACAATATAGCATTATATTAGCTTAGCACAATAGCCAGAAACACAAGCAATTTACCAGCAGCACAGGTTAGCGATCGTAACAATACAGCAAAAGATATATAATTTTTGACTAACCTTGATATACTTCGTCAGATGACAGTCCTGTAACATCATATTACACAATGCATATAGGTTTTGTTCGAAAATGTGCATATTTAGCAGCACAAATCGTGGTTATACAATGTGATCAGTGGCAACAGGTCATGCATTCTGGCCGGCGCCATCTTGGAAAGGCACCTAAGTTTACGATTATTTATCGATTAGATTGACAAAAAAATACAGGTTGGACAGCAAATGAAAGATGCATTAGTTATTAATGCAACCGCTGAGTTAGATTTTTAAAATTAACGTTACTAGACATACAGTGTGCGTTACAGCCAGACTAGTGCCGCAATAATGGCGGACAAATGCGTTTACATTTTTCCACATAAATACGGAATAACATCATAAATAGCTCTTACTTTTGGACGAGCTTCCATCAGAATCTTGGGCAGGGTGTCCTTTGTCCAAAATAATCGTTGCTTGGTTGTAAAACGTCGTCTTCAACTTCGGAATTAGCAGCTAACAATAGCTATGTGGCCACAACATGCCCAAATCCCCAAAACGCAATACTAAGGAAATTCCGAAAATAGCAATATACTCGCATAAACTGATATAACTCGGTTTAAAATAACTTCGTTATGATGTTTCTAACACCTATATCGAATTAAATTACAGACGGATATAGCTAAGGCCGATAACTGAGCGTTTCAAAATGCCATCTTGAGGTCTTGCTTTGCGCAATGACGAACGACGAAAAGAGAGCTCACTTCGTTCCTTGGCCTTTTATAAGCTCTGAGAACTACGTAGACACTCCATTCCACTTCTCATTGGTTACTGACATCCAGGGGAAGGCGGGTGCAGTTCATGTCGACCCATAGGATACATACAGGGCTTTAAACTGATCTGAGAACAGAGCCTCGTTTTCAGACCTTCGCAGTTCCTGTCATGGATTTCGCTGCAGAAAGAGTTCTGGTTCACCCACAGACATAATTCAAACGGTTTTAGAAACTAGAGATTGTTTTCTATCCAATAGTAATAATAATATGCATATTGTACGAGCAAGAATTGAGTACGAGGCAGTTTAATTTGGGAACGATAAATGTCCAAGTTGAAACAGCACCCCCTGTAGTGTAATTCTTCCCAAAGGGTCAATACAGCTGGATTCAGACAAACGACATGTCACACAAGCACTGATATTTAACCCTTTCTCCTAGGCTGAGTGTCCTCCCCCACATCTGAACAGCCAATGCATATCTGTGGCTAGACAGAACCTTAGTTATATCTGTTCTTCCTCTAACCTGACCTCTACTCCAAAGTGCTCACTCCTCCCCAACTCAAGGCTGTCATGGTTATTGATACCAGACGGTGTCTTTTCTCCTCCCAGAGGATGGCTAACAATAACATATCCTGACATAATGTAAACGTTATACATTACTCTCTCTCCCTCAGTGACATTGTTCGTTTCTCAGTGACATTGTTCGTCATGTCATTTTCCAAGGTAGCACTACCCTCTTCCCCGGATTACAATTAATTGGTCACGGCACTTAATACCTTGTATAAGAACCGTTACTATAGCATCTGCGAACCTATTACTGGAGAATACGGATGACTTAATGTCTTATTCCAGTATTTCCTCAAATATCACTATTATTGATAACCCATATTTCCACATAATCTCTCATGGTTCACCACCCCAACAGGGCATAAAACTAACCTCTCTTTCACACACACACTCACACCCTGCGCTCTCACGGCCACTGCAACTGTGCTTCCACCCTTCTTACAGGTCTGGCCAATACACCGTTAGACTAGGGTTTTACCCTCCACAGGACTACCCTGTTCAGGACTTCCCCCCTCCCTATGAGATTTGGCCCTCCACAGGCTTTCTGCTCGGGACTTTATCTATGAGATTTTACCCTCCACAGACCTATTCTGCTCGTGACTTACTCTTGAAATTTTACCCTCCACAGGAACTCTCCTGCTCGGGACTTATGTGACTTACCCTCAACAGATCTATTCTGCTCAGGACTTACTCCAAATTTATAGCAGTCACATGAACTAACCCAATTGGGATTTACCCCCTAGGACTTACCCTACAGGTACTAGCCTGCTCGAGTTTACCTTCCGGGATTTACTCTATACTTTATAGTACTAGCAGGAACCAACCTACTAGGGATTTACCCCCTAGGACTTACCCTACAGGTACTAACCAGTTTGGGTTTACCTTCCGGGACTTACCATTTCACATTCTCAAAACCCAACAACACCAAGAGTTGTCTGTATTGTGGGACTACCGGTCATTACGTGTCTACCTGTCCATTAAAATACCAGGCTCATCAGTAGGTACAAGTACTCTGGTGGGCCATATGGAGAATTTTCTTTCTCCCCTTACTCGTACCCCTCTCCATGCCATCCTGCTGTGGGGCGAACAGTCAAAATCTCTCCGGGTACTCGTTGACTCTGGGGCCGATGAGAGTTTCATGGACACTACCCTGGTGTCAGAGCTGGGTATCCCCACTCAGCCCCTCTCCATTCCCATGGATGTCAGAGCGCTGGATGGGTGCTCGATAGGCAGTGTCACCCACAATACTACTCCTATCAACCTGCCAGTGTCAGGGAACCAAAATGAGTACATGCAGTTCATGCTCATCAAGTCTCCTCAGGTACCCGTGGTATTGGGGTTTTCATGGCTCCAGTGGCACAATCCTCTTATCGATTGGACTGCTGGTGCTATCATGGGCTGGAGCCCATTCTGCCATGCTCATTGCCTGAAGTCGGCGCAGCCTGCCCCGGGACATCTTCCTGTGGGCTCGGAAGAAACCTCGGACCTCTCCTCTGTTCCCGTGTCGAGTCTACGACTCCGTGATCGACCTTCTCTTCTGCTATGAGACTCAAAATTGACCTCAGGTACATCCTGTTTCTACAACTAGATTGGAGTCCACTTGTGGTAAATTAAGGTCCCCAAGAACACAGTGTCCTCCATCATTCTTGAATGGAATAAGTTTGGACTTGAACCAGATCAAACATCTCTGGAGAGATCAAATCAAAGTTTATTTGTCACGTGCGCCGAATACAACAGGTGTAGTAGACCTTACAGTTAAATGCTTACTTACAGGCTCTAATCAATAGTGCAAAAATGTATTAGGTGAACATTAGGTAGGTAATGAAATAAAAACAACAGTAAAAAAGACAGGCTATATACAGTAGCGAGAGTATAAAAGTAGCGAGGCTACATACAGACACAGGTTAGTCAGGCTGATTGAGGTAGTATGTACATGTAGATATGGTTAAAGTGACTATGCATATATGATGAACAGAGAGTAGCAGTAGCGTAAAAGAGGGGTTGGCGGGTGGCGGGTGGGACACAATGCAGATAGCCCGGTTAGCCAATGTGCGGGAGCAGTGGTTGGTCGGCCCAATTGAGGTAGTATGTACATGAGTGTATAGTTATAGTGACTATGCATATACAGTGGGGAGAACAAGTATTTGATACACTGCCGATTTTGCAGGTTTTCCTACTTACAAAGCATGTAGAGGTCTGTAATTTTTATCATAGGTACACTTCAACTATGAGAGACGGAATCTAAAACAAAAATCCAGAAAATCACATTGTATGATTTTTAAGTAATTAATTTGCATTTTATTGCATGACATAAGTATTTGATCACCTACCGACCAGTAAGAATTCCGGCTCTCACAGACCTGTTAGTTTTTCTTTAAGAAGCCCACCTGTTCTCCACTCATTACCTGTATTAACTGCACCTGTTTGAGCTCGTTACCTGTATAAAAGACACCTGTCCACACACTCAATCAAACAGACTCCAACCTCTCCACAATGGCCAAGACCAGAGAGCTGTGTAAGGACATCAGGGATAAAATTGTAGACCTGCACAAGGCTGGGATGGGTTACAGGACAATAGGCAAGCAGCTTGGTGAGAAGGCAACAACTGTTGGCGCAATTATTCGAAAATGGAAGAAGTTCAAGATGACGGTCAATCACCCTCGGTCTGGGGCTCCATGCAAGATCTCACCTCGTGGGGCATCAATGATCATGAGGAAGGTGAGGGATCAGCCCAGAACTACACGGCAGGACCTGGTCAATGACCTGAAGAGAGCTGGGATCACAGTCTCAAAGAAAACCATTAGTAACACACTACGCCGTCATGGATTAAAATCCTGCAGTGCACGCAAGGTCCCCTTGCTCAAGCCAGCGCATGTCCAGGCCCGTCTGAAGTTTGCCAATGACCCTCTGGATGATCCAGAGGAGGAGTGGGAGAAGGTCATGTGGTTTGATGAGACAAAAATTGAGCTTTTTGGTCTAAACTCCACTCGCCGTGTTTGGAGGAAGAAGAAGGATGAGTACAACCCCAAGAACACCATCCCAACCGTGAAGCATGGAGGTGGAAACATCATTCTTTGGGGATGCTTTTCTGCAAAGGGGACAGGACGACTGCACCGTATTGAGGGGAGGATGTATGGGGCCATGTATCGCGAGATCTTGGCCAACAACCTCCTTCCCTCAGTAAGAGCATTGAAGATGGGTCGTGGCTGGGTCTTCCAGCATGACAACGACCCGAAACACACAGCCAGGGCAACTAAGGAGTGGCTCCGTAAGAAGCATCTCAAGGTCCTGGAGTGGCCTAGCCAGTCTCCAGACCTGAACCCAATAGAAAATCTTTGGAGGGAGCTGAAAGTCCGTATTGCCCAGCAACAGCCCCGAAACCTGAAGGATCTGGAGAAGGTCTGTATGGAGGAGTGGGCCAAAATCCCTGCTGCAGTGTGTGCAAACCTGGTCAAGAACTACAGGAAACGTATGATCTCTGTAATTGCAAACAAAGGTTTCTGTACCAAATATTAAGTTCTGCTTTTCTGATGTATCAAATACTTATGTCATGCAATAAAATGCAAATTAATTACTTAAAAATCATACAATGTGATTTTCTGGATTTTTGTTTTAGATTCCGTCTCCCACAGTTGAAGTGTACCTATGATAAAAATTACAGACCTCTACATGCTTTGTAAGTAGGAAAACTTGCAAAATCGGCAGTGTATCAAATACTTGTTCTCCCCACTGTATGATAAACAGAGAGTAGCAGCAGAGTAAAAAGAGGGGTTGCGGGGGGGGCCTCACAGTGCAAATAGTCCGGGTAGCCATGTGATTACCTGTTCAGGAGTCTTATGGCTTGGGGGTAAAAACTGTTGAGAAGCCTTTTTGTCCTAGACTTGGCACTCCGGTACCGCTTGCCATGCGGTAGTAGAGAGAACAGTCTATGACTGGGGTGGCTGGGGTCTTTGACAATTTTTAGGGCCTTCCTCTGACACCGCTTGGTGTAGAGGTCCTGGATGGCAGGCAGCTTAGCCCCAGTGATGTACTGGGTCGAACGCACTACCCTTTGTAGTGCCTTGCGGTCAGAGGCCAAGCATTTGCCGTACCAGGCAGTGATGCAACCAGTCAGGATGCTCTTGATGTTGCAGCTGTAGAACCTTTTGAACCCATGCCAAATCTTTTTAGTTTCCTGAGGGGGAATAGGCTTTGTCGTGCCCTCTCACGACTGTCTTGGTGTGTTTGGACGATTCTAGTTTGTTGTTGATGTGGACACCAAAGAAATTGAAGCTCTCAACCTGCTCCACCACAGCCCCGTCGATGAGAATGGGGACGTGCTCGGTCCTCCTTTTCCTGTAGTCCACAATCATCTCCTTTGTCTTGGTTAAGTTGAGGGATAGGTTGTTATTTTGGCACCACCCGGCCAGGTCTCTGACCTCCTCCCTATAGGCTCTCTCGTCGTTGTCGGTGATCAGGCCACTGTTGTGTCGTCTGCAAACTTAATGATGGTGTTGGAGTCGTGCCCGGCAATGCAGTCATGGGTGAACAGGGAGTACAGGTGGGGACTGAGCATGCTCCCCTGGGGAGCTCCAGTGTTGAGGATCAGCATCGCAGATGTGTTGCTACCTACCCTCACCACCTGGGGGCGGCCCGTCAAGAAGTCCAGGATCCAGTTGCAGAGGGAGGTGTTTAGTCCCAGGATCCTTAGCTTAGTGATGATCTTTGAGGGTACTATGGTGTTGAACGCTGAGCTGTAGTCAATGAATAGCATTCTCACATAAGTGTTCCTTTTGTCCAGGTTGGAAAGGGCAGTGTGGAGTGCAATAGAGATTGCATCATCTGTGGATCTGTGGGCGGTATGCAAATTGGAGTTGATCTAGGGTTTCTGGGATAATGGTGTTGATGTGAGCCATTACCAACCTTTCAAAGCACTTCATGGCCACGGACGTGAGTGCTACGGGTCTGTAGTCATTTGGGCAGGTTGCCTTTGTGTTTTTGGGCACAGGGACTATGGTGGTCTGCTTGAAACATGTCGGTATTACAGACTCAAATCAGGGACATGTTGAAAATGTCAGTGAAGACACCTGCCAGTTGGTCAGCACATGTCCAGAGCATTCGTTCTGGTAATTCATCTGGCCCCGCAGCCTTGTGTATGTTGACCTGTTTAAAGGTCTTACTCACGTCAGCTACGAAGAGCGTGATCACACAGTCGTCCGGAACAGCTGATGCTCTCATGCATGCCTCGGTGTTGCTTGCCTCGAAGCGAGCATAGAAGTGATTTAGCTCATCTGGTAGGTTCGTGTCACTGGGCAGCTCGCGACTGTGCTTCCCTTTGTAGTCTGAAAATAGCTGTGCATCCAACCTGACAGAGCTTGAGAGGAACTGCAGAGAAGAATGGGAGAAACTACCGAAATACAGGTGTGCCAAGCGTGTAGCATCATAACAAGGAAGACTTGAGGCTGTAATCGCTGCCAAAGGTGCTTTAACCTCTTCGGGCTAGGTGGCAGTATTTTCACTTCCAGATGAAAAGCGTGCCCAAAGTAAACTGCCTGCTACTCAGGCCCAGAAGCTAGGATATGCATATAATTGGTAGATGTAGATAGGAAATACAGTTTCTAAAACGGTTTGAATAATGTCTGTGAGTATAACAGAACTGATATGGCAGGTGAAAACTTTATAAAACCCATCCAGAAAAAAAGAAAATTGAGGTCACTCTCTTTTCAATGGGGTTTCTATGTGGATCTAGATTTCTGTGGCACTTGCTTTCAGTTCCTATCGCTTCCACTGGATGTCAACAGTCTTTAGGAATTGGTTGATGTTTTTCCTTTGAGAAATGAATAAGTAGGGCTGTTCAGAATGAGGGTCGAGTCTAGTGTTCTGTTTGTTAGGGGGCGCGCGACCTCAAAGCTCGCTCCACTTTGTTTTTATCCGCTATTGAACGCAGTTTATCCCGTCTTAAATTTGATTGACTATTTACGTAAAAAATACCTAAAGTTGTATTAGGAAAGTTGTTAGAAATGTTTGCAACAGGTGCACAAATCAAATCAAATCTTATTTATCACATACACATGGTTAGCAGATGTTAATGCGAGTGTAGCGAAATGCTTGTGCTTCTAGTTCCGACAATGCAGTAATAACCAACGAGTAATCTAACCTAACAATTTCACAACAACTACCTTATACACACAAGTGTAAAGGAATGAAGAATATGTACATAAAGATATATGAATGAGTGATGGTACAGAACGGCATAGGCAAGATGCAGTAGATGGTATCGAGTACAGTATATACATATGAGATGAGTAATGTAGGGTATGTAAACATTATATGAAGTGGCATTGTTTAAAGTGGCTAGTGATACATTTTTCATCAATTTTTACATCATTAAAGTTGCTGGAGTTGAGTCAGTATGTTGGCAGCTGCCACTCAATGTTAGTGGTGGCTGTTTAACAGTCTGTTGGCCTTGAGATAGAAGCTGTTTTTCAGACTCTCGGTCCCTGCTTTGATGCACCTGTACTGACCTCGCCTTCTGGATGATAGCGGGGTGAACAGGCAGTGGCTCGGGGTGGTTGTTGTCCTTGATCTTTATGGCCTTCCTGTGACATCGGGTGGTGTAGGTGTCCTGGAGGGCAGGTAGTTTGCCCGTGGTGATGCGTTGTGCAGACCTCACTACCCTCTGGAGAGCCTTACGGTTGTGGGCGGAGCAGTTGCCGTACCAGGCGGTGATACAGCCCGACAGGATGCTCTCGATTGTGCATCTGTAAAAGTTTGTGAGTGCTTTTGGTAACAAGCCGAATTTCTTCAGCCTCCTGAGGTTGAAGAGGCGCTGCTGCGAGTGAGCCATGTTTCCGTGAAGCAAAGAACGTTAGTCTCTTATGTCTCTCTGGAATTCTACCCTTGCTCGGATTTCATCTACCTTGTTGTCAAGAGACTGGACATTGGCGAGTAGTATGCTCGGGAGCGGTGCGCGATGTGCCCGTCTCCAGAGCCTGGCCAGAAGACCGCTTCGTCTGCCCCTTTTACGGCATCGTTGTTTTGGTTCGCCGGCTGGGATCCGATCCAGGTAACTTATTAGATATTTTGTAGTCATGTTGCGCGAGTTGGAACCAGTGTTTTTCTGGATCAAACGCGCCAAATAAATGGATATTTTGGAGATATAACGACGGAATTTATCGAACAAAAGGACCGTTTGTGATGTTTATGGGACGTATTGGAGTGCCAACAAAAGAAGATCTTCAAAGGTAAGGCATGAATTATATCGCTATTTCTGCATTTCGTGTCGCGCCTGGCGGGTTGAAATATGAATGTCATGTGTTTGTTTGGTGGGGTGCTATCCTCAGATAATCGCATGGTTTGCTTTCGCCGTAAAGCCTTTTTGAAATCTGACACGTTGGCTGGATTAACAACAAGTGTAGCTTTAATTTGGTGTATTGCATGTGTGATTTCATGAAAGTTTAATATTTATAGTAATTTAATTTGAATTTGGCGCTCTGCCATTTCACCGGATGTTGTCGAGGGGTTCCACTAGCGCAACGTCTAGCCGTAACAGGTTTTTAACAACTTAAAGCAAAAGAAAATCTACAAAAACTGTTTTTTGCTTTGTAAATGTAATATATTACAGTTTTTAAAATATATTTTTTAAACATTTCTAAAAACCTGTTTTTGCTTTGTCATTGTGGGGTATTGTGTGTAGATGGATGAGGGGAAAAAACGATTTTATACATTTTAGAATAAGGCTGGAAAAAGTCAAAGCGTCTGAATACTTTCCGAATGCACTGGACCACACTGTATGTATAAAGATATTTAATAGAGACTACATTAAAAATAAGTGAGAATTTACAAAATTATCCAACGGATAATAATCATTTTCTAGGGGGAAAAGTATAGGTCCTAAAACACAAGTTTGCACCTCCTTTTTTCATTTAGGCCACGGCTCAGGCAGCCAAGTGGACACAAGGCTCTTTGGCTCATCTCAGTCACAAATAGGAATAACTTTGCATCTGTTTCTGATTAATAAGCAATGCCATGCTGGTGAGTGGTAACATTCAAATAAACCCATTCCTGAAACGAAACGTAGGGTGTCATATCACAGGAAAATATATCACATTCACACGGATTTGCACGAAGTTGGCAGTTTGGATTTGTCCCAAAACATCATACTTTGACTAAAACAATAACTTATTGACGTTGTGTAATATCATGGGTAAGCTCTGGCCATCGTCTCTCAGCTCGAAAAAGTAGATATCTACTGGTGTGGCCGTTTAAGTGTACTTTTTCTCCCCCCCACCTCCTTCCTTCCATCCCTCCCTCCCTCAGACTGGCTCTTTGGAAGGCCAGCACTACAGGAAGACCAATAAGCTGGTGTCCCTCAGTGAGCAGCAGCTGGTTGACTGCTCCGGTGAGTTCGGCAACATGGTCTGCATGGGCGGTCTCATGGACCAGGCCTTCGAGTACATCAAGTCCTTGGCCCCTGGAGGCCTGGACACTGAAGACTCCTATGCCTACCATGCTGAGGTGAGCATTGAACAGTGGGCAGGGTTGTGTTCATTAGGACCACACGTTTAAAAACATTTCAGTTCATTTTCTTCCATTTGGTACCTAATGAATACACCCCAGATCTTGATAGAAGTTGTCTTTAGGTACAGATTTGCATCAGATGGCTCTCCCTAAAGCCCAATGGTTAAGCATTAGAAATGAGAAATGCCAAACTGACCTTAGATCAGTGTATAGATAGGATCAAATTCATCCTTTCACGCCAGCCCACATCAGCCCCACACAGAGCATAAATTCTATTCTTGAATTTGAATTTAATTTGAATTGAAGTAATAAACAGGATACAAAATTGCAATTCGAATTTGAATGAAAGGAAATAGAATAGAAAAGTGAAATTCAATTCTAATTATTCTATTCCGTAATAGGTGTAGTCTATACAATCCTACATCTTGTACATAAATACATCAAACATGTTATTATATACATGCATATAAAATATTGTTGAAACAATTGATTATCAGGACAAACTTTTAAAATGTGAATGATCAAGGAAAACAAAACTTGTATGTGAATATTCTAAGTTGTTATATTTCATTAATCACTTAATGTTCTTAAAATATGGGGTAAAAACTACATTTCCCAGAATGCATTAGTTGAACCCTCAAGTTGACCCTGAGGCCTTCAAAAAGAAGCCAAACAAATAAAAATGGTTGGTGTAAATATATTTGGCTATAATAAGCACTAAGGTTAAAAGAGTATGAACATTGTTTCCAGAGAAAGGTCATATATTCTTTGGTATCTGCAAGAATGAACTGTCAGATTCAATGAAATTCATGTTCTATGACTGAGTGGAATTTATTTTAATTGCACTGAATTCAATTCTACTTCCTGTCACTCAAATTCTAATTCTAGGTATTGTGGGGTGTGGCCATTTCGATTCTAATTTCAATTCATTAATTGAATTGGAGTCAATTCCAACATTCTGAATTGACCACCTCCTAACTCAAGGAAGAAGCACAACAGTGACATCTAGTATAAATGCTTAGTGGTGCAGTATAATCAGACAAGGAGCAGACAGTTGAGAGCATTATTTTACAATGACACATTTAGGTGTGGATATAATATATGTGCTTACTTATACTAGTTCATGCTATTTTTGGCCAATTTTAAGAATACTTATTATTTTAACGTACAGTCAAAATAATGCTTTTCTACTGAACTTTTGCCATAAACAATTAGCAACTACATTTCTACAGTGTATATTTAACAATGTCTTTCTATGACAGGACAAGAAGTGCCACTACAAGCCAGACAGTCTGGGTGCCACCTGCACCGGGTATGTTGACATGACCAGCGGTGACGAGAGCGCCCTGCAGCAGGCCGTGGCCACCGTCGGACCTGTGTCTGTAGCCATTGTTGCTGCACACTCCTCCTTCCAGCTCTACAAATCAGGTGAGGTCTTTTTTAGACATGCCTCTTTCCAGATGAATAAGGTTAGGCCTTTTAAGACCCGGCTCTCTCTAGATCAATCAGGACCTACACTTGTCATCTTGGTCAAACTTTAAACAAACTATAACTTATAAAGCGTAATAAACCCTTCATAAACCCTTTATAAACCCTTTATAACCTTAGCCCTTTAGCTAATAACAGGTCATGACATCTGGTTCTTTAACAAATGTGGCATAGGTTTTATACTACCCTTTAATTAGTATGACATTTTCTCATGAATTATTTAAGGATTTATGTAGGTAGGCCTTTGTAAAGGGCTTATGAACGCTTCATTGAGACGCCATAAGTTATGGTTCATAACTGTGTACTGAATGATCTGTGACTTGTTATCATCTTTCTTAGATGTACAGTAACACTCCTTGTGTGTTTTGTAGATTGAAAGCAATGTATTGACTTGGGCGTCAACAGTCCTGATACATATCCTTTGCAAAATATTCAATATGTGACACATATAAACTGATACCAGGCTGATTGTGTGTACAGTATATTGAGAATAACCGAACGGTTGTTCATTCCCAGGTGTCTATGATGAGCCAGACTGCAGCAGCGATCAGCTGGATCATGGTGTGCTGGCTGTGGGCTATGGCACTAGTGATGATGGCCAGGACTACTGGCTGGTGAAGAACAGGTAAACAACATACTGTACGCTGTATGAAATCAAGCTAGGCCTATCTGATTGGTCAAGAGCAGCCATAAGCCAATGGTGTTGCAGTTGCATCTCCTAATCTCAGTACTGTCAGAGATGGGCTCTCTTATTAGTTAGAATGGGATCGAATGTGCCAAGAACAAACTATGATGCTTAAAACAGGTGGTTTAAGCGGTCCAACACACTAATATCAATGTTGCTATGCCATTGCTAAATGCTAAGTGTTTGCTTGATGTGTGTGTTCTAGCTGGGGCCTTGACTGGGGAGATAAGGGCTACATAATGATGTCCAGGAATAAGCACAACCAGTGTGGCATCGCCACGGCTTCCAGCTACCCCCTGGTCTAAGGGTGAGTCTTGCGGGCATCGGTGTCTATTACAACGACTGTATATCTATACTCGCTTACTATCTCATTAGTTACCATAGCATTAGATCACAACTATATCTATAGTTTAATAACCAAGGGCTCTATTCATTCCGTATCGTGGAAGTTCAGCTTGACTGAAATTTGAAGGCAATTTTCCTGTGTCAGCAGAGACTTCGTTCACTGCTTTAATTACCTTTACATTTCTATCGCGCAATCGGTAACGCTTCGGCGATACAGATTAAATAGACCCTACTAGCAGTGTCTATCCCAATTATTCAAATGGATAACATGACACAGCTTTACTGTGTGTTCTCCCTCTCAGACAGAAGGGCTTTTGTGTACTGAGTAAACATTCATACTGGATTGAAGCAGACCCAGAAGTAAACTAAACGTATATACTTTGCAAGGCCAAAAGTTAATTCCGTTTGAAAATTCATCACACATTTTCCCACACAAACATACCAAATCAACTTAAAACCTGTTTGGGCTGCAATCCCCACACAGGTACACCTATGACAACTGCCATTTCAAGTGCAGGGCGCGAAATTCAAAATCTATTTTTTTTAAATATTTAACTTTCACACATTAACAAGTCCAATACAGCATATGAAAGGTAGACATCTTGTGAATCAAGCCAACATGTCCGATTTTTAAAATGTTTTACAGGGAAGACAAAATATGTAAATCTATTAGCTAACCACGTCAGCAAAAGAGAGCACTTTTCTAACTCCATCAGTTTTTTACTCCGTCACTAGCTATCACTAATTCGACCAAATAAAGTATATATAGCCACTAAGCAAGAAACCACTTCATAAGATGACAGTCTGATAACATATTAATTGTATAGCATATGTTTTTTTTGAAAAATTTGCATATTTATGGTATAAATCATAAATTACATTTCAGCTACAATCAGAAATTGCACTGAAAGCAGCCATAACATTTACAGACACCAACGTCAAATAACTAATTACTCATCATAAAACATATCTGAGAAATACATACTGTGCAGCAATTGAAAGACAGGATTCTTGTGATTCCAGACAATATTTCCGATTTATTAAATGTTTTACAGCGAAAACAAAATGTAGCGCTATGTTAGCATAGCCACAATAGCCAGACACACTTGGGCGCGCACGACCAGTTGACATGCACGACAGATATATGAAATAACATTATAAATTGGGTCTTACTTTGGCTGATCTTTCATCAGAATGTTGATCAGGGTGTCCTTTGTCCAGATGAGTCGTTGTTTGGAGTCAGGATGGCAACTGTCCCTTCTCACTTAGCATTGGCACTGGTCGACTGGCACGGATTTGTCCAACGTTAAAAAAGTCAGAGAACGGAACACGCAAAACTCCCGAAAAAAATTCAAATAATCTGATTAAACTATATTGAAAAAACATACATTACGATGATATGGTCTCATTTATCAAATAAAAACCCAGCCGGAGATTGTTCCCGTCCAAAACAGCAGCAAAACAGAACACAATATCACTCCCAAGACGCGCGCTTCAGACTTCCGGAAGTGGTCGGTCACGTCAAAGAAATAGCTCTTATTCAACCTCTGAACAAGATATTCACTAAATTTCTTCTCTCATACCCTCTTGACACCCAGAGCAAGGCGTACGGAGTGTACGTAGGGTCTTACGTATAATGACCATGTATAGGCATAACGTTGAAGCGAGCATAGACTTCTGACATTCTACTTCTTGGTCAGGGAAAGTGCTGCCAAATGACTTCTGTACCACTCAGAGAAAAAATTAGAACGGTTTTAGAAACTAGAGATTGTTTTCTATCCAATATTAATATTAATATGCATATTGTAAGAGCAAAAATTGATTAAGAGGCCGTTTGAAAATTGGCACATATTTTCCAGTTTTTCCAATACGCCCCCTGCAGCCATAACAGGTTTTAATTAATCGTTGTAATGCACAGTGATTCATGCACACTACAGATGTAGTATCTTAATTTAAGACAGTTTTCCACAGCATGAAAATAATCCTGCAGCAACAGGATATGTTAATTGTTATTTGGATGGTCATTTTCGTAGGGGTTGATACAAAACAAAAATCTAGTCTGAAATTTCAAAGTGGAAATTACAAACTTCAGAAGCTTTTTAAAACCTCAAATACACTACAAGTTCCCCTGCAACAGGGTGATCAAATGAAAGGGGAATTTCACCATGGGGAATTTGGGCATGTTTTCATCATTGCCCAGAAGCAAGGTGGGTCTGAGCTTTGCGCGCTGAATGATACACCCTATGACAGCTTCTGGTATATTAATGGGGGGGGGGTCTGAAAATAAATGTGGTCCTGCTCGGCTCTATGTGATACTGATCACACTCCAGACGTAGGATCTTAATTTGAGACAGTTTGCTACAGCAGGAAAATTATCTTGCAGCAACAGGAAATGTGAATTATTATATGGATTATAATTAATGCCATTTTTTTGTAGAGATTGATACATTTTACATTAGGGCAAATCAAGTCTGACATTTTTAAGTGGAAATTACAAACTTTAGAAACTTTTTAAACCTTGAATACACTACAAGTTTGCATTTCCTGCTATGCAGGAAAATTCTCATCAACAAAACAGTGTTCAAATTAAGATCCTACATCTGTTTACATTTTTGTGCATGTAGATATCGTTGATCTTGTTCGATAGAGCCATTGGACGTCTTTCTGTGATGTTCCTATTGGCGGATGAATTGCTAAATTAACAAGCTGACACATTTTTTTTCTAGTCTCTGAAAGACTACAACTCGTGTGGGGTGGTGCCTTGTGCTCTGGGCACCATCTCTCACCCAAGGCAGGCTTTTTTGAAAGGGAGGCAGACACTAACAGCACAATCCTTTGGGCAAAACTGAAAGAACTGACCAGACTGCAATGACTTCAAGTGATTCCTCTCATCAACACAAATTTGACAATGGAGCATTTTTTTAAATGTTAATTTAGCTCCATGGTGACATTCAACCATAGATATTTCAACCGGAAGAGGTTTCAAAACAAATAGTTGGATTTAGCTAGAAGCTGAGCTACAGCTGATGCCGGCAGCAAAAGGGCAGATGCCAAATACGGTGGCTAACTAAGTAAGTTATTCTTACTGCAAGCCACCTAGCTAGCTAACTTTAGATTATCTACTAAAACCCATATTGTGTATTGCTGACTAACGTTAACATACTACTATGTTACAGTAGGGGGAAATTATTATTATTAGTAAAATCTCTTCTCTTTTTAGTCGTAGATACAGTGCATTTGGAAAGTAGTTAGACCCTTTGACTTTTTCCACATTTTGTTATGTTACAGCCTTATTCTAAAATTGATTAAATTCATTTTTTTCTTCATCAATCTACACACAATACCCCAGAATGACAAAGTGAAAACAGGTTTAAGGAATTTTAGTAAATATATAAAAAATACATAAATTCCTTATTTACATAAGTATTCAGACCCTTTGGTATGAGACTCGAAATTGAGCTCAGGTGCATCCTGTTTCCATTGATCATCCTTGGGATGTTTCTACAACTTGATTGGAGTCCACCTGTGGTAAATTCAATTGATTGGACATGATTTGGAAAGGCACACAGCTGTCTACATAAGGTCCCACAGTTGACAGTGCAAAAACCAAGCCATGAGGTGGAAGGAATTGTCTGTAGAGCTCCGAGACAGGATTGTGTCGAGGCACAGATCTAGGGAAGGGTACAAAAAAATGTCTGCAGCATTGATAGTCCCCAAGAACACAGTGACCTCTATCATTCTTAAATGGAAGAATTTTGGAACGACCAAGACTCTTCCTAATGCTGACCGCTCGGCCAAGGTGAGCAATCAGGGGAGAAGGGCCTTGTTCAGTGAGGTGACCAAGAAATGGATGGTCCCTCTGACAGAGCTCTAGAGTTTCTCTGTGGAGATGGGAGAACCTTCCAGAAGGACAACCATCTCTGCAGCACTCCACCAATCAGGCCTTTACAGTACAGTAGAGTGGTCAGACGGAAGACACTCCTCAGTAAAGGCACATGACTTGAACTTTGCCAAAAGGCACCTAAAGGACTCTTAGACCCTGAGATTCGCTGGTCTGATGAAGCCAAGATCGAACTCTTTGGCCAAGCGTCACGTCTGGACGGGACGGTGAAGCATGGTGGCAGCATCATGCTGTGGGGATGTTTTTCAGCGACAGGGACTGGGAGACTAGTCAGGATCGAGGGAAAGGTGAACGGAGCAAAGTACAGAGATCCTTGATGAAAACCTGCTCCAAAGCACTCAGGACTTGGGGCAAACGTTCGCCTTCCAACAGGACAACGACCCTAAACACACAGCCAAGACAACACAGGTGTCTCGGAATGTCCTTGAGTGGCCCAGCCAGAGCCCGGACATGAACATGATCGAACATATCTGGAGAGACCTGAAAATATCTGTGCAGCGACGCTTCCATTCAACCTGACAGAGCTTGAGAGGATCTGCAGAGAAGAATTGGAGAAACTCCCCAAATACAGGTCTGCCAAGCTTGTACCGTCATACCCAAGAAGACTCGAGACTGTAATCACTGCCAAAGGTGCTTCAACAAAGTACTGAGCAAAGTGTCTGAATACATTTACATTTACATTTAAGTCATTTAGCAGACGCTCTTATCCAGAGCGACTTACAAATTGGTGCATTCACCTTATGATATCCAGTGAATACTTAAGTAACTGTGATTTATTTTAAATACATTTGCAAAAACTAAAAAAATATATGTTTTTGCTTTGTCATTATGGGGTATTGTGTGTAGATTGATGAGGGGAGAATTTAAAATAAATCCATTTTAGCATAAGGCTGTAACGTAACAGAATGTGGAAAAAGCCAAGGGATCTAAATCATTTCTGAATGCACTGTATGTTTACTAAAGAGCAAGCTACAATGTTACAACCAAGTGCTGGAACCCAAATAATTTTTAATCGTTTTGTTCCACTGTTCCGACCAGCAAATTAAAGTTCAGAACCGGTTCAAACCCCCAAAAAGAGTGGTTTATATCTTTCCTTTCTGCTCCTTTTTAAACCTGTGTAATCAACATTACATCACTTCACCAATGTATAGAGCAGCTTGCTATGTGCATGCATTGGACAGACAAGTGTAGTGTAGGGTGCGACATGCGACTGACATTTTGCATGTGAGGAGAGTGCTGGGCATCTTGTTCTTATGAGATGTATTATCTGAATTAGGCCCATGGAATTATACCTACGGAGGAGCGGCTTCTTTGAATGTCTTTGAACTTCAGAGAGTTGCTTTAACTAATGTTGGACGAGAGCTAACCCTTGATCAGGACTCACATTTCCATTACATTACACATAATGCCACCTAGAGTTTTTGAGAACTAGACCAGAGCTACCATAGCTAGCTAACAAGCTAGCTAACAAGCTTGTGTGTGCAGAGCGGCACCAGAATTAAAATGAAAACACATCTTGCCTTTTTGTAGTTAATACATCCAATGTGAAATGAGATAACTAATAGTATCCTTAACTAGCATTGAAAATGTTTATCCATTCTCGAATAAAAAAATTATCTCCCTTATTTCTGAATCACGCCTGTAATGTCAGTAGCTACAGTAGACTATGCATGCTTCGGAGGGAGGGGGAGATAGCAGATAGCCTACACGCTCATCTAATAACTTAGACTCACACCAACTATGGAAGTCTGTTCGGGTCGTTGCGTGTCAAAAACATACAGGTTAAATAACCCTATTTGACCCTTCAAATAACACTGGACTGAGTGACAGTGAGGGCTTTGCATTGGCACTTTGTTGCATTTTTTTGTGGGACTGGGAAAAAAATGCCCTGATTGTAAAAGAAAGTTATTATCTGGTTCCTTGCTGTTAAAATAACGGTTCTGTTCTGGAACCGTATAGATCACTTTCATTCTTGGTTCTGGTTTTGTTGCTCAAAAAATGTAGTTATTTTCCGGTTTTACTTTCTGTTCCCTGAACCAGTTACAACTCCTGGTTACCACCAGCCACCTAAAGCTAGGTTTACCAGCAAATGTTAGCACATGACTGGAGTTATCTAGCTAGTTAGCCTGGTGCCTGCTAACTTGTTATTGTTTTCTTTCTATTAGGCTAGATATTGTTCTAAATGTAATCTCTGTACCTGTGCACATGTATGCATGTTCAATTAGTCTACGCTAATGTTGATGTTAAGCTGGTACAGTTCAACTGCCATTCAAATTGTACAATAGACTATCATTTATCTTTTTTTGTCTTACAGACAATACCATTTGGTGCCTGGGATTCTTCCTGAAGATGGAAAGTAACAGAATTGATTTGTCTGCGTGTGTTATTGTATCAGAACCGTATCCCGTGAACTATATCCCTCTTGATGGATTGGACATTATGCTGGATTTGAAGCAGAAGATGACTCAAGAGGAGCTGAATGGCAGTTTGATCATGACAACACTCCTCCCACAGGCTGTGCAAGTATTCCCTGAACTTTACATACTGTATCTTACTGTATGTTTCTTTGTGAATTGCAATTTCATCATGAGCACCTCTCCCATCATTTGCTGATCACCAGTTCTCTTGGCTACAAATTGTTACACCAGAAAGTAATTTAACCAAAGATTTTTGGTATCCGTTACTGGGAGTTACAGGATAGTTACTGTTTGGTGTAGTAGCACAGATCATTTTTGACCAACCTTAGCGATGCTGTCTTCATCCTCGACTTGTGGGAACAGGAGTCTCATAAAATGTCTGTGACCAGTTGTCGGGAGTCAGTTTGAATTCAGAAAATTCTCAGTTATCTCATTGATCGACACGGATGTCTGTCATCATGACATGCGGCACTTTGGGGTAGACACCCAGCTGTGCTACACCAAACAGTACCTATCCTGTAACTACCAGTAAATTATACCAAAAATCTTTGGTTAAATCACATTATCTAGTGTAACAATCTGTATCTACAGTTCTCTGTACTACACTGTTCATGCTGTATTTTCTGTATGTTACTTTTACTGTATAACATTATTGTTGAATACCAAGTTCTCTTTTTGAGTTAGTATTAAATATTGTACACTCCCCTGTATTTTAGATCTTGACAAATAAACATTATTTGGATATATCTGAATGTCTAACGTGTGTGATGCTTCAGAGCCCTGTACAGCTTATAATAAATATATTCTGTGTATCCATAAAGGCAGACAAATGTCGAGGATTGATAGAAAATAGTTATATTTATTTTATGGGGGTTCTACATGTTCTTATGCTGAGACACACTGTCCTTTCTCCACCTTCAGCACATTAGCAATGTTGTTTGGCATGGTAGGCTGTAACGGTGGTCCTCCTCCTCTTCAACCGAAAAGGAGGAGTGTTGAGGGAACCAAGGCGCAGCGGGTTGTGAACACATAATATTTATTAAATAAACAAAACAGACAAAGACGAAAACGATCTATACTTGAATAAACTACAAAACAAATAAACGATGAAAACAGACCTGGACACGAACTTACATATAACGTGAAGAACGCACGAACAGGTACACGACTACAAACAAACGCTACAGTCCCGTGTGGCACGAACATACATACAGACACAGGAGACAACCACCCACAACGAACACTGTGAAACAACCTACCTAAATATGACTCTCAATTAGAGGAACGCCAAACACCTGCCTCTAATTGAGAGCCATACCAGGCAACCCTTAAACCAACATAGAAACAGACAACATAGAATGCCCACCCAAACTCACGTCCTGACCAACTAACACATACAACAAACTAACAGAAATAGGTCAGGAACGTGACATAACCCCCCCCTTAAGGTGCGAACTCCGGGCGCACCAGCACAAAGTCTAGGGGAGGGTCTGGGTGGGCATCTGACCACGGTGGTGGCTCAGGCTCCGGACGCTGTCCCCACACCACCATAGTCACTCCCCGCCTCTGTATCCCCCTCCCAATGACCACCCTCCAACTAAACCCACCTAGATGAAGGGGCAGCATCTCCGGGATAAGGGGCAGCAGCTCCGGGCTGAGGGACTCCGGCAGGTCCGGGCTGAGGGACTCCGGCAGGTCCGGGCTGAGGGACTCCGGCAGGTCCGGGCTGAGGGACTCCGGCAGGTCCGGGCTGAGGGACTCCGGCAGGTCCGGGCTGAGGGACTCCGGCAGGTCCGGGCTGAGGGACTCCGGCAGGTCCGGGCTGAGGGACTCCGGCAGGTCCGGGCTGAGGGACTCCGGCAGGTCCTGGCTGAGGGACTCCGGCAGGTCCTGGCTGAGGGACTGCGGCAGGTCCTGGCTGAGGGACTCCGGCAGGTCCTGGCTGAGGGACTCCGGCAGGTCCTGGCTGAGGGACTCCGGCTGATCCGGTCTGGCGGAAGGCTCCGGCTGATCCGGTCTGGCGGAAGGCTCTGGCTGATCCGGTCTGGCGGAAGGCTCTGGCTGATCCGGTCTGGCGGAAGGCTCTGGCTGATCCGGTCTGGCGGAAGGCTCTGGCTGATCCGGTCTGGCGGAAGGCTCTGGCTGATCCGGTCTGGCGGACGGCTCTGGCGGCTCCTGTCTGGCGGACGGCTCTAGCGGCTCCTGTCTGGCGGACGGCTCTGTAGGTTCATGGCAGACGGGCGGCTTTGCAGGCTCATGGCAGACGGGCGGCTTTGCAGGCTCATGGCAGACGGGCAGTTCAGGCGCCGTTGGGCAGACTGGCAGTTCAGGCGCCGCTGGGCAGACGGGCAGTTCAGGCGCCGCTGGGCAGACGGGCAGTTCAGGCGCCGCTGGGCAGACGGGCAGTTCAGGCGCCGCTGGGCAGACGGGCACACCTGTAGGGAGGAGACGGAGAGACAGCCTGGTGCGTGGGGCTGCCACAGGACCCACCAGGCTGGAGAGACCTACAGGAGGCTTGATGTTAAGAGGCACCTGAAGGACCGGGCTGTGGGGGAGTACTGGAGCTCTGGTGCGCAGCCTTGGCACCACTCCCCCAGGCTGGAATACTACACCAGCCCGTACCCTCCAGAGTGCAGGCACAGGTTGAACCGGGCTGTGGATGAGCACTGGAGATCTAGTGCCTACTACGCGCACTTCTCTCTTAGGCTCCACTACCACATTTGCCCGGTACGAGCGGAGCGTAGGCATAGGACGCACTGCACCCTCCCAGCGCTCCGGAGACACAGCACGCAGAGCCGGCGCAGGATACCCTGGACCGAAACTGCGTACCGGAGACCAGACGCGCTGAGCAGGCACAATACGCCCCGGCTGGATGCCCACACTCACATGACACTTTCGGGGGGCTGCTCTATAGCGCACCGGGCTATGGGCACGCACTGGCGACACCGTGCGCTTAACCGCATAACACGGTGCCTGACCAGTGACGCGTTGCTTATAATAAGCACGAGGAGTGCGCTCAGGTCTGCTACCTGGCTTAGCCACACTCCTCTCTAGCCCCCCCCCAAAAAAATTCTGGGGTTGCCTCTCGTACCTGTCCCGCTGCCGTGCTGCCTCCTCATATCGCCGCCGTTCAGCTTTCGCTTTCTCCAGCTCAGCTTTGGGGCGGCGATACTCCCCAGCCTGTGCCCAGGGTCCTTCTCCGTTCAAGATCTCCTCCCATGTCCATGAATCCTGGGATCTCTGCGGTTGCTGTCGCTGCCCTTTTCCCCGCTGCTTGGTTCTGGTAATTTGGTGGGTGGTTCTGTAACGGTGGTCCTCCTCCTCTTCAACCGAAAAGGAGGAGTATTGAGGGAACCAAGGCGCAGCGGGTTGTGAACACATAATATTTATTAAATAAACAAAACAGACAAAGACGAAAACGATCTATACTTGAATAAACTACAAAACAAATAAACGATGAAAACAGACCTGGACACGAACTTACATATAACGTGAAGAACGCACGAACAGGTACACGACTACAAACAAACGCTACAGTCCCGTGTGGCACGAACATACATACAGACACAGGAGACAACCACCCACAACGAACACTGTGAAACAACCTACCTAAATATGACTCTCAATTAGAGGAACGCCAAACACCTGCCTCTAATTGAGAGCCATACCAGGCAACCCTTAAACCAACATAGAAACAGACAACATAGAATGCCCACCCAAACTCACGTCCTGACCAACTAACACATACAACAAACTAACAGAAATAGGTCAGGAACGTGACATAGGCTGAGGAAGCTGAGACTCTGTGCTTGTGGCGAATGGTCTTGTCCCGTCTGTGGTGTACGGTCAGCTGGACAAACCTCTGTCAGAAGTGGTGTAGGGCTCGTAGATCTTAAACACCAATTGTTTGTACCTCTTGCAGATTTGCTGCTACTGCACATCTCCTGGAAAGACATGGTTGTGGTGTTGCCATTTTACACTTTTTGTGGAAGGGACTTAGGGCAACACACCTTTGTTGGTAAAGGTGTTAACCAGTTGAGACCTAAGTATTTGGAGAAGGACAATGAGTGACATTGGGAGCTGCTTTTGAGAGGAAAGATCAGTCAAGAAAGTGAATGGGCTGGGGGGCTGCAGAAGGTGTGAAAAGTTTTATGAGGGCAGTTCTTACACATTATGTACTGTTGTGTATGGAAGATTGGTGAGAAACGGCACCTTTCAATTGTTTTCATACACAACAATACATGTACTGTCTATAAGCACAACAGTGTGTAACAGTTTAACTTTAGTCCGTCGCCCCGACCCGGGCGCAAACCAGGGACCCTCTGCACACATCAACAACAGTCACCCACGAAGCATCGTTACCCATCGCTCCACAAAAGCCGCGGCCCTTGCAGAGCAAGGGGAACCACTACTTCAAGGTCTCAGAGCAAGTGATGTCACTGATTGAAAGGCTATTAGCGCGCACCACCGCTAACTAGCTAGCCATTTCACATCCGTTACACTCACCCCCCTTTCAACCTCCTCCTTTTCGCAGCAACCAGTGATCCGGGTCAACAGCATCAATGTAACAGTTTAACTTTGATCCGTCCCCTCACCCCGACCCGGGCGCGAACCAGCGACCCTCTGCACACATCAACAACAGTCACCCACGAAGCATCGTTACCCATCGCTCCACAAAAGCCAAGGCCCTTGCAGAGCAAGGGGAACCACTACTTCAAGGTCTCAGAGCAAGTGACGTCACCGACTGAAAGGCTATTAGCACGCACCACCGCTAACTAGCTAGCCATTTCACATCCGTTACAAGTGCACAACCAAATACCCCTTCCTCATCTCAAAGACCTATCTGTAAACCTCCCCCAGCCCATTGACTTTGACATATCATTCTTGTCAGTAGTAGCCCTTGACAGGGGATTTCTGTAGATGTGACTTTGTTTTGTGTTTGGAGAATCTGCAGAGAGAAGAATAAGGTGGTTGTCATCTGGCAGGTACTCTGTGATCCTCAGGCTACCTCTAACCACATGTAACCCCACGAACACAAACAAAAACCCATACAAACACTACCTAATTCATGTTTATGCCATGCATACTGTAAGTTGAGCTATCTTAGCAGTTAACTTGTGAATATTTTTGCCAACTTACCTTCACCTTGTGCAGAGCTAGGGGTTCGAAGCACATGCTGGTGGAATAAGATTCTGTACCACCAACAAAACACACAACAATACACAATTTAACCACCTCACTAATTGTATTAGACTGGCTAGCTTAGCACACCAAACACTAACATTTCAATAGTGTCAGCTTGCTGTTAGCTAGCTAGCGTCACTAAATTGGCAGCGTGATTGCTAGCCAGCTGAGAACCAACAAACCAACCATAGATGCATACACATTTATCATTGCTACCAAAACACAGAGAGTGAGTTAGCTATATCAACAATTCTATTTTTAGTAACAGAGTTTTTTCCAGACAAGGTTGGAACAGATGGCTCCCTGATTGAGTTACTCTTACTTGCTAAAGTTAGCTCGATTATATAAGCTAACTTTAGTCAAAGAACAAACAAATAAACATGTTTACTCTGCTGAAGGTAGCTACCAGTCTAGCAGTGACATCCATGGCATAGGTGAAATAGACTTTCAAGTGTGTATCCAAAAGATAGCAAGCTAGCTATATGTGACCGACCGGCTCGATTCGGTCTTATGTACATTGGATAAAAGTAGCTAGAGCTAGAAAATGGTTTATCATACACTACAGGCACAATGGGAAAGTAATTCTGCTTTGAAAGATGATAAACTTGTCACCAGTTTCTTTGCCTACACCCATTCAGCATTGTTCACACCCTCTTAAGCCAGCCCCACCCATCTCTTTAAGGATTCACATGTGAGGTCATGTGCTAAACAGTGAGTAGTGTAGTAAAGATTAAGACTAAAATGGGTAAAAGTAGTAGCCTACAATAAGGAAAAATTCCAGGTAAACAGTGTCCAGATAAAAATATTTTATAAATATTAGATGACGCTTACCCAGACACACTTGTCTAAATTGATGGGTCATGTGAAAGAAATGCTATAACCAAGCAACTATTAAAGCAGGAAGCACCAGTGACTCAGTCTATAAAAAAGTGGTCAGATGAAGCAGATGCGAAACTACAGGACTGTTTTGCTAGCGCAGACTGCAATATGTTCCGGGATTCTTCCAATGGCATTGAGGAGTACACGACATTAGTCACTGGCTTCATCAATAAGTGCATCGATGTCGTCGTCCCCACTGTGACTGTACGTACAGTGGCTTGCGAAAGTATTCACCCCCTTGGCGTTTTTCCTATTTTGATGCCTTATAACCTGGATTTTTTTTTTTTTTTTTACATTTTAAAGATTTTTTGGGGGGTTTGTATCATTTGATTTACACAACATGTCTACCACTTTGACGATGCAAAATATTTTCTAATTGTGAAACAAACAAGAAATAAGACAAAAAAACAGAAAACTTGAGCGTGCATAACTATTCACCCCCCCAAAGTCAATACTTTGTAGAGCCACCTTTTGCAGCAATTACAGCTGAAAGTCTCTTGGGGTATGTCTCCGTAAGCTTGGCACATCTAGCCACTGGGATTTTTGCCCATTCTTCAAGGCAAAACTGCTCCAGCTCCTTCAAGTTGGATGGGTTCCGCTGGTGTACTGTAATCTTTAAGTCATACCACAGATTCTCAATTGGATTGAGGTATGGAATTTGAATAGGCCATTCCAAGACATTTAAATGTTTCCCCTTAAACCACTCGAGTGTTGCTTTAGCAGTATGCTTAGGGTCATTGTCCTGCTGGAAGGTGAACCTCCCTCACAGTCTCAAATCTCTAGAAGACTGAAACAGGTTTCCCTCAAGAATTTCCCTGTCTTTAGCGCAGTACATCATTCCTTCAATTCTGACCAGTTTCCTAGTCCCTGTCGCTGAAAAACATCCCCACAGTGGCAGGTAGCCTAGTGGTTAGCGTGTTGGACTAGTAACCAAAAGATTGCAAGATCAAATCCCTGAGCTGACAAGGTAAAAATCTGTCGTTCTGCCCCTGAACAAGGCAGTTAACCCACTGTTCCTAGGCCTTCACTGAAAATAAGAATTTGTTCTTAACTGACTTGCCTAGTTAAATAAAGGTTAAAATAAATTATGGTATTCTCAGAGTGATGAGAGGTGTTGGGTTTGTGCCAGACATAACGTTTTCCTTGATGGCCAAAAAGCTCAATTTTATTCTCATCTGACCAGAGTATCTTCTTCCAAATGTTTGGGGAGTCTCCCACATGCCTTTTGGCGAACACAAAACGTGTTTCCTTATTTTTTTCTTTAAGCAATGGCTTTTTTCTGGCCACTCTTCCATAAAGCCCAGCTCTGTGGAGTGTACGGCTAAAAATGGTCCTATTGACAGATACTACATTCTCAACTGTGGAGCTTTGCAGCTCCGTCAGGGTTATCTTTGGTCTCTTTGTTGCCTCTCTGATTAATGCCCTCCTTGCCTGGTCCGTGAGTTTTGGTGGGCGGCCCTCTCATGGCAGGTTTGTTGTGGTGCCATATTCTTTCCATTTAAAAAAGAAAATGGATTTAATGGTGCTCTGTGGGATGTTCAAAGTTTCAGATCTTTTTTTATAACCCAACCCTGATCTGTACATCTCCACAACTTTGTCCCCGACCTGTTTGGAGAGCTCCTTGGTCTTCATGGTGCAGGTTGCTTGGTGGTGCCCCTTGCTTAGTGGTGTTGGAGACTCTGGGGCCTTTCAGAACAGGTGTATACATACTGAGAACATGTGGCACTTAGATAGTTAAATAAAGTCCACCTGTGTGCAATTTATGTGACTTCTGATTTTTTTTGTGAATTTTGGGAAAAAATATACATTTTCATTTCACTTAACCAATTGGGACTATTTTGTGTACGTCCATTCCATGGTGATGAATACTTTTGGCAAATCTGACCAGGACCATCTTGTTGCTCCTCTCCTATAGGGAGAAACTATAACAGGAAGCTCCCGTGCTTATGGTCTAGCCAACACTGTTCTAACCAATCGGATTCCTCGCTTCAAGATTGCTTCGATCACGTGGACTGGGATATGTTCCGGCTAGCCTCAGATAATAACATTGACGTATACGTTGATTCGTTGAGCGCGTTTATAAGGAAGTGTATAGGAGATGTTGTACCCACCGTGACTATTAAAACCTTCCCTAACCAGAAACCGTGGATTGATGGCAGCATCCGCGCAAAACTTAAAGCACGTACTACTGCATTTAAACATGCCAAGGTGACTGGAAATATGGCCGAATACAAACAGTGTAGTTATTCCCTCCGTAAGGCAATCAAACAAGCAAAGTGTCAGTATAGAGACAAAGTAGAGTCGCAATTCAACGGCTCAAACACGAGACGTATGTGGCAGGGTCTACAGACAATCACCGATTACAAAAAGAAAACAAGCCCCGTCTTGCTTCAGACAAATTAAAAAAATTATTTGCGTGCTTTGAGGACAATACAGTGCCACCAACGCAGCCCGCTACCAAAGACTGTGGGCTCTCCTTCTCCGTGGCCGATGTGAGTAAAACGTTTAAACATGTTAACCCTCGCAAGGCTGCCAACCCAGATGGCTTCCCTAGCTGCGTCCTCAGAGCATGCACAGACCAGCTGGTTGGTGTGTTTACAGACATATTCAATCAATCCTTATCCCAGTCTGCTGTCCCCACATGCTTCAAGATAGCCACCATTGTTCCTGTTCCCAAGAAAGCTAAGGTAACTGAACTAAATGACTATCGTAGCACTCACTTCTTTCATCATGAAGTGCTTTGAGAGACTAGTCAAGGATCATATCACCTCCACCCTACCTGTCACCCTAGACCCACTTAAATTTGCTTACCAAACTCATCATTAAGCTTGAGACCCTGGGTCTCGACCCCGCCCTGTGCAACTGGGTCCTGGACTTCCTGACAGGCCACCCCCAGGTGGTGAAGGTAGTAAAGAATATCTCCACTCCGCTGATCCTCAACACTGGGGCCCCACAAGGGTGTGTTCTCAGCCCCCTCCTGTACTCCCTGTTCACCCACGACTGCGCGGCCATGCACACCTCCAACTCAATCATCAAGTTTGCAGACGACACAAAATTGGTAGGCTTGATTACCAACAATGACGAGGCAGCCTACAGGGAAGAGGTGAGGGCCCTCGGAGTGTGGTGTCAGGAAAATAATCTCTCACTCAATGTCAGCAAAACAAAAGAGATGAGCGTAGACTTCAGGAAACAGCGAAGGGAGCACCTATCCACATTGACGGGACAGCAGTGGAGAAGGTGGAACGTTTTAAGTTCCTCAGTGTACATATCACCGACAAACTGACATGGTCATGTGCACTATTGAGAGTATCCAGTCGGGCTGTATACTCACCTGGTACGGCAACTGCACCGCCCATAACCACAAGGCTCTCTAGAGGGTCTGCGTAACGCATCACCGGGGGCAAACTACCTCCAGGACACCTACAACAAGGCAAAAAAGATAATCAAGGACAATAACCACCCGAGCCACTACCTGTTCACCGCGCTTCCATCAAGAAAGCGAGGTCAGTACAGGTGCATCAAAGCTGGAACAGAGAGATTGAAAAGCAGCTTCTATCTCAAGGCCATCAGATTGTTAAACAGCCACCACTAGCACAGAGAGGAAGCTGCCTACCTACATACTTGATACATTGGCCACTTTTATAAATGGAACACTAGTCACTTTAATAATGCCACTTTAAGAATTTACACACCGTATCTCACATTACTCATCTCATACAGTTGAAGTGTAAGTTTACATACACTTAGGTTGGAGTCATTAAAACTCATCCGTTTTGTCACCAAAGCCCCATATACTACCCACCACTGCGACCTGTACACTCTCGTTGGCTGGCCCTCGCTTCATACTCGGCGCCAAACCCACTGGCTCCAGGTCATCTACAAGACCCTGCTAGGTAAAGTCCCCCCTTATCTCAGCTCGCTGGTCACCATAGGAGCACCCACCTGTAGCACGCGCTCCAGCAGGTATATCTCTCTGGTCACCCCAAAACCAATTCTTCCTTTGGCTGCTGCCAATGACTGGAATGAACTACAAAAATCTCTGAAGCTGGAAACACTTATCTCTCTCACTAGCTTTAAGCACCAGCTGTCAGAGCAGCTCACAGATTACTGCACCTGTACATAGCCCATCTATAATTTAGCCCAAACAACTACCTCTCCCCCTACTGTATTTATTTATTTAGCTCCTTTGCACCCCATTATTTCTATCTTTACTTTGCACATTCTTCCACTGCAAATCTACCATTCCAGTGTTTTACTTGCTATATTGTATTTACTTCGCCACCATGGCCTTTTTTTTTGCCTTTACCTCCCTTATCTCACCTCATTTGCTCACATTGTATATACTTATGTTTTCTACTGTATTATTGACTGTATGTTTATTTTACTCCATGCGTAACTCTGTGCTGTTGTATGTGTCGAACTGCTTTGCTTTATCTTGGCCAGGTCGCAATTGTAAATGAGAACTTGTTCTCAACTTGCCTACCTGGTTAAATAAAGATGAAAAAAAAAAAAATTACAAGTAAGTAAGCCAAAGTTAAATATGAAGTTGTCACTCAACAGCAAGCAGGTAACCCTGTAGCTAACGTAACTGTTCGAACAGTTACTACTTCTAGTCCTACTATAGCACGTACTGTAGCTAGCTAAAGGCACGGCAGGCAGCAGGCTGCAGATCTGTTTTCAAAGATGTAACATTACGATGAAAAAGTTGTGATCATTTTAAGGAAAACAAAAACGACTTACATTTGAACACCACTGCAGAAGATTCGCTTTTTGCCATCTTTCAAGTTGTTTTGTTATTTACTTGAAGAGATCTAGGCATTTAAAGTATGCTTGATTTTTCGAAATGTCACATACTATTAAACCAATTTGTTTTCGAATACTCAAACAGCACATTATTTAGGATGCAAGTATGGGTATTTATTTGGACACGGACAGTGTGTGAGAGAAAGATAGGAGGAGAGAAGCAAATTATTTGATTTGGTTAAATCCTCCTTTAACAGTCGAAGGCTATGTGGTCTCACAAAATACTATTACCGGCAATCAATTTAAATATGTTAGAACCCTTCCCACGGAAACCAATTAGGGCATTTAATTTGCCCTTTTGATTCCAAGCATAACCAACCAGAGAGGGTGTCCAATCTACATTGTGCAGAATGGAACTGGTGAAAACATCAGGAGGTATTGTTGGAAGCAAAGTAACCAAGCTTATTGATCCATCAATTTAGACAGCACAGCAAATGATGCTGTATTAACGAATGTGGTATTTCATAGATGGGAAAACAACAAGAAACGGAAGGATCCCACAGTAGCCATTTTGAATCAGCCAGTCAAAAAGGGTACTTTTGAGATATTCATATGAATAATTTTTATGTTGAATAAATTAATGTGATTCGTTTTTTTCTTCAGAATCTATACATACTCAATATTTTAGAGCACACTATAAGGAGTATAATGACACCAATATGTTCTGATCTGTATCATTCTTCACCATTTTCCAAAAATGTAAATGTCAAAAGAATGTCAAAACATCCTTCCTCTCAATGAAGTTTCTCTGTGAGAATTGCCGAAATAATCGTATTTTTTTAGGGCACGCTGTGATGGAATCGCGCTACGTATACATAGTCCTTGCTCATTAGAAAGGCTTTATAATCTGATTGTATCCGTGTATCAAGTGCTGTTGTTCACAGCCAACTTCTGATATTTTGCCCAGTTATTGCCAAATGCTCTAATTTGTCATAAGACCAATATTGGCAAACGATCAGAATTGAGCTGCCTGTGTAAATGCAGCCATACAACCCTACACTGAGAAGTTTGGCTTTAGGGCCTTATGTTGTATTTACATGATAGAGCTCAATTTTAAATCTCTGAGAAATTATACCTTGTATTGTAAAGTGCACTGTCTGTGTTCAGTAGATTAGAAACAGTTTGGCGTTTAAGTACATCTATGTTCAAGAAGCTAAATGAAATATCCTTTACATGTAAACTGCATCATCTTTTGCCATTCAATGCTAGATACTACAAGCTACTCACCAGTACCAATAAGTGAGGTGGTCACAGGATGTGACTGACACATTACTGACTCACGAGAGCAGCAACTAGAGCAGAAATATGCAGGTCGCCATTTCCACCAAAAGATGGCAGCAACTGAATGCTTATGAGACACTCCCAGCACTACCGTCAACAGCTAACTACCATCCACAGCTACAACAGCCCACCTCACCTCCACGAGCAACAAAGAGCCATCACTGACATCAGTAATAGTAGAGCAGTGACAACGCACGCACGAGCGCGCACGCACACACACACACACACACAGAGCAACATACAGTACTAGGTGGAGCTCAGAACTTTCTGACACCACATGTCCACCACATTCCCACCGCGATGAATCAGCCAAGACATTGTCTCATGTCAACAAGCAGCACATGTCGCGCACCGAAACGTCTGGTCGGCCTAATAAAGAGTGTCACAATGCATTTCTGCCCCCTTTGACGTTGCCCTTCACTCGGGATGGAATCAGGTGCCAGTCAAGCATTTCAGCCATTAAGGTGCGTGGCGGTGGCAGCCGCTGCCGCTCTTCTGGGTCCCCAGATGGGACTGTATCATGTATGCGCTGCTCGGCGACGGCGGGATATCAACTTCCCATCATCCATTTGGTGTTGCGTGTGGGGAAATGGGATGTCAAGTGTGTTTGTCACATTAATGGGAAACATGTGCAATTGTGACAGACAGGAGGTCTCTATAGTGCGCTCCACTGGCTCGCTCGCACACACACACACACACACACACACACACACACACACACACACACACACACACACACACACACACACACACACACACACACACACACACACACACACACACACACACACACACACACACACACACACACACACACACACACACACACACACACACAAATACACAGAGGGAGCGAGGAAGGGAGGAAAGAGAGGAAGAAAAGAGGTGGGGAAAGGCATTCCAGCTAAGAAAGCATCCAATATTGGCCAATAGAAATAAAAACCACAAAAGAAGCCAAGAAAACCCTCCCTTAATCTTCTTCTCCTCCTCCCAGCTGCATTTCTTGGATGGAAACTCTGTCGGCTTTCTTTGAGTACTGAAATAATGATATAAATGCTTCACAAATAATCCTGGCAATCCCAGTTTGACACTCTTATAGATCGCTATGTTACTGTTGCAAATGTATGTTTTGATTTTTTAAATGCATTTTATTATCTGCATGACATCATCTTACAAATAAACTGTAGTCTCTCGCGCTCTCTCTCAAACACGCACACACACACTACACAATTCAATAAGAACAACCTGTTCGTTAGTCTTACAGCACTCTCCCTTTCAGTTGTATCTGCAGTTCCACCCACGTTGTGGGGTGAGTGATGTTGAAAGGACCTATCTAGGGCTGGCTGGTAGAGATGTAGAGAGGTATAGAGGTAGAGAGCTGTGTGTGTGTGTGTGTGTGCGTGCGTGCGAGCGAGTGAGTGAGGAGAGGTTAAAGGGAGGTACATTACTGTATCATCTCTGCTAGAAAAGAGGGAGTTCCCCACATGAAAACTTCACTCCGACTCCCATCCTCCCACTGCGCATGCAGCATGTACACTATGACGCTATGATAGCACCCCACAGATACAATGGAAAGAAAATGACGAGATTTGTTTGTTATTTTATTCGGATCCACATTAGCTGTTGCTATTGCAGAAGCACTCTTCCTGGGGTCCACACAAAACATAAAACATAACCTAATACACAATATTAACAGACAAGAACATCTCAAGGACAGAACTTAATACATTTTAAATAAGAAAACATATTTTACCTGTACTGACAAAACACTAAGAAAACAGAGACCTATGCTCTATGCCTGCACTTAGCAGCATCTATCAATTAGACCTTCAAAAGAAGACATCTTTCATTGAAAACGTACAAAAGAGAGATCAAAATAAAGTGGGGATTACTTGGTCTCTCATGGCTGGATGGCACAGCTGGAGCTGTTAGCTCACGTTCACACAGGGAACTGCATGAATAGGGTGGAACGTAGCCTAGCGGTTAGAGCATTGGGCCAGTAACAACAAAGGTTGCTCGTTTGAATCCCAGAGCTGACACGGCTGACAAATCAGTTGATGTGCCCTTGAGCAAGGCACTTAACCCTAATTGCTCCAGGGTCGCCGTTGATAATGGCTGACCCTGGCTGTGACCCCACTCTCTGAGGGTGTGTCAAGGAGAGTTGGAATTAGCTAAATAACAGGACAAATATAAGCACCCACCAACCAATTTTATTATTATTACTACTACTACACACTATTGGTGTACGTTGAGCCCAACTGACAGTTATGCAACCGGGTCAAACATCTAGTGTATGTGTGGGGTGAGTGGAGGGGTGTGAGTGTGTGTTTTTTATTTAGTGTGTGTGTGGGGGGGGTACTACAATTGAAGCCAGAGCAAAAACAACTGAGTAATGATGAGTGTTGCATCATGTACAGTCGTGGCCAAAAGTTTTGAGAATGACACAAATATACATTTTCACAAAGTCTGCTGCCTCAGTTTGTATGATGGCAATTTGCATATACTCCAGAATGTTATGAAGAGTAATCAAATGAATTGCAATTAATTGCATTGCAATTAATTGCAATGTCCCTATTTGCCATGCAAATTAACTGAATCCCCAAAAAACATTTCCACTGCATTTCAGCCCTGCCACAAAAGGACCAGCTGACATCATGTCAGTGATTCTCTCGTTAACACAGGTGTGAATGTTGACAAGGACATGGCTGGAGATCACTCTGTCATGCTGATTGAGTTCGAATAACAGACTGGAAGCTTCAAAAGGAGGGTGGTGCTTGGAATCATTGTTCTTCCTCTGTAAACCATGGTTACCTGCAAGGAAACACGTGCCGTCATCATTGCTTTGCACAAAAAGGGCTTCACAGGCAAGGATATTGCTGCCAGTAAGATTGCACCTAAATCAACCATTTATCGGATCATCAAGAACTTCAAGGAGAGCGGTTCAATTGTTGTGAAGAAGGCTCCAGGGTGCCCAAGAAAGTCCAGCAAGCGCCAGGACCGTCTCCTAAAGTTGATTCAGCTGCGGGATCGGGGCACCACCAGTACAGAGCTTGCTCAGGAATGGCAGCAGGCAGGTGTGAGTGCATCTGCACGCACAGTGAGGTGAAAACTTTGGGAGGATGGCCTGGTGTCAAGAAGGGCAGCGAAGAAGCCACTTCTCTCCAGGAAAAACATCAGGGTGTCACGTTCCTGACCTGTTTTCTGTTGTTTTGTATGTGTTTAGTTGGTCAGGACGTGAGCTGGGTGGGAATTCTATGTTGTGTGTCTAGTTTGTCTGTTTCTATGTCCAGCCTAATATGGTTCTCAATCAGAGGCAGATGGTAATCGTTGTCCCTGATTGAGAATCATATATAGGAGGCTTGTTTTGTGTTGGGATTTTGTGGGTGTTTGTTTCCTGTCTCTGTGATTGTCTGCACCAGATAGGTCTGTCTCGGTTTTTGCACATTTTGTTATTTTGTATGTTGTTTGTAGTGTTTTCACTTGTTCTTTATTAAACATGTTGAACACTAGCCGCGCTGCACTTTGGTCCAATCCTTGCTACTCCTCTTCGGATGAAGAGATGGAGGAAAGCCGTTACAGAAACACCCACCAAACCCGGACCAAGCAGCGTGGAAATGGGCAGCAGCAACAGAAGCAGCGGTACCAGGAGGAATGGTCTTGGGAGCAAATATTCAACGGAGAAGGACCCTGGGCTAAGGTTGGAGAGAATCGCCGCTCTCGGGAGGAGAAGGAGGCAGCCACAGCCCAGGAGCGGTGGATTGAGGAGGCAGCACGTAAGAGAGGCTGGAAGCCCGAGAGGCTCACCCAAAAATTTCTTGGGGGGGGGCTAAAGGGGAGTGTGGCGAAGCCGGGTTGGATACCTGAGCCAACTCCCCGGGCTTACCGTGGAGTGAGAGGGCGTCGTACTGGTCAGACACCGTGTTATGCGGTGGAGCGCACGGTGTCCCCAGTACGCGTGCTTAGCCCAGTGCGGGCTATTCCACCTTGCCGCACTGGTAGGGCTAGGTTGGGCATCGAGCCGGGTGCCATGAAGCCGGCCCAACATATCTGGCCTCCAGTACGTCTCCTCGGGCCGGCGTACATGGCACCAGCCTTACAGGTGGTGTCCCCGGTTCGCCTGCATAGCCCAGTGCGGGCTATTCCACCTCGCCGCACTGGCAGGGCTACGGGGACCATTCAACCTGGTAAGGTTGGAGAGGCTCGGTGCTCAAGAGCGCGTGTCCTCCTTCACGGTCCGGTATATCCGGCGCCACCTTCCCGCCCCAGCCCAGTACCACCAGTGCCTACACCACGCACCAGGCTTCCAGTGCATCTCCAGAGCCCTGTTCCTCCTCCCCGCACTCGCCCTGAGGTGCGTGCCCTCAGCCCGGTACCTCCAGTTCCGGCACCACGCATCAGGCCTATAGTGCGTCTCAGCCGGCCAGAGTCTGCCGTCTGCCCAGCGGTGCCTGAACTGCCCGTCTGCCCAGCGGCGCCTGAACTGCCCGTCTGCCCAACGCCGTCTGAACTGTCCGTCTGCTCAACGCCGTCTGAACTGTCCGTCTGCTCAACGCCGTCAGAGCTGGCCGTCTGCCAAGCGCCATCGGAGCCATCCGTCTCCCCAGCGCCATCTGAGCCATCCGTCTCCCCAGCGCCATCTGAGCCATCCGTCTCCCCAGCGCCATCTGAGCCATCCGTCTCCCCAGCGCCATCTGAGCCATCCGTCTCCCCAGCGCCATCTGAGCCATCCGTCTCCCCAGCGCCGTCTGAGCCATCCGTCTGTCCCGAGCCGTTAGAGCCGCCCGTCTGTCCCGAGCCGTCAGAGCCGTTCGTCAGTCAGGAGCCGCTAGAGCCGTTCGTCAGTCAGGATCTGCCAGGGCCGCCAACCAGACAGGATCTGCCAGAGCCGCCAACCAGACAGGATCTGCCAGAGCCGCCAACCAGACAGGATCTGCCAGAGCCGCCAACCAGACAGGATCTGCCGGAGTCGTCAGTCAGCCATGAGCGTCCAGAGCCGTCAGCCAGTCATGAGCTGCCCTACAGTCATGAGCTGCCCTACAGTCATGAGCTGCCCTCCAGTCATGAGCTGCCCTCCAGTCCTTTGAGTGGGTCGCCACTCAAAGGACGCTAAGGAGGGGGACAAAGACAGTGGTGGAGTGGTGTCCTCGTCCTGCGCCGGAGCCGCCACCGCGTACAGATGCCCACCCAGACCCTCCCCTTGAGTTTTAGGGGTGCGCCCGGAGTTCGCACCTTGAGGGGGGGGTTCTGTCACGTTCCTGACCTGTTTTCTGTTGTTTTGTATGTGTTTAGTTGGTCAGGACGTGAGCTGGGTGGGAATTCTATGTTGTGTGTCTAGTTTGTCTGTTTCTATGTCCAGCCTAATATGGTTCTCAATCAGAGGCAGATGGTAATCGTTGTCCCTGATTGAGGATCATATATAGGAGGCTTGTTTTGTGTTGGGATTTTGTGGGTGTTTGTTTCCTGTCTCTGTGATTGTCTGCACCAGATAGGTCTGTCTCGGTTTTTGCACATTTTGTTATTTTGTATGTTGTTTGTAGTGTTTTCACTTGTTCTTTATTAAACATAATGAACACTAGCCGCGCTGCACTTTGGTCCAATCCTTGCTACTCCTCTTCGGATGAAGAGATGGAGGAAAGCCGTTACACAGGGACAGACTGATATTCTGCAAAAGGTACAGGGATTGGACTGCTGAGGACTGGGGTAAAGTAATTTTCTCTGATGAATCCCCTTTCCGATTGTTTGGGGCATCTGGAAAAAAGCTTGTCCAGAGAAGACAAGTTGAGCGCTACCATCAGTCCTGTGTCATGCCAACAGTAAAGCATTCTGAGACAATTCATGGGGCTCACTCACAATTTTGCCTAAGAACACAGCCATGAATAAAGAATGTCATGAATAAAGAATGTTAAGAATGTTACCAACACATCCTCCGAGAGCAACTTCTCCCAACCATCCAGGAACAGTTTGGTGACGAACAATGCCTTTTCCAGCATGATGGAGCACCTTGCCATAAGGCAAAAGTGATAACTAAGTGGCTCGGGGAACAAAACATTTATATTTTGTGTCCATGGCCAGGAAACTCCCCAGACCTTAATCCCATTGAGAACGTGTGGTCAATCCTCAAGAGATGGGTGGACAAACAAAAACCCACAAATTCTGACAAACTCCAAGCATTGATTATGCAAGAATGGGCTGCCATCAGTCAGGGTGTGGCCCAGAAGTTAATTGACAGCATGCCAGGGCGGATTGCTGAGGTCTTGAAAAAGAAGGGTCAACACTGCAAATATTGACTCTTTGCATCAACTTCATGTAATTGTCAATAAAAGTCTTTGACACTTATGAAATGCTTGTAATTATACTTCAGTATTCCATAGTAACATCTGACAAAAATATCTAAAGACACTGAGGCAGCAGACTTTGTGAAAATTAATATTTTTGTCATTCTCAAAACCTTGGGCCACGACTGTACAACCAAAATGGCATCCTGAGGCTAGGGGTCAGAGGTTAACATGGAGGGAATTCCAGGGTATCCATTATGGAAACAGCGGTCATCTTTAACCACATGTTATGCTTTATTATGGCCCTAGACTTCACTCCTTTTGGAACTGACCCCTCTTTGAAATTGAATCGTCTCTCTATATATGTCTCTATACATCCTCCGTCGCTCCTCCTCTCTCTCTCTCGATGCCTCAGCTGTTTTCGCGCTCCCTCTCTGTCTTCCCTCTCTCATCGATGGATAGAGTTAATCAGGCAATTAAGGTCTAATTAAAAGAGACTGCAGAGAGACGTAAGGGCTCTGACAGCTTGTTGTGGCCAGAATAGTGGTGTGCATGTGTGTGTGTTTGTATAATGTTTTCTGTGCATGTCTTGGCTGCGCACACACACACACACACACACACCCCTTCACTCACCCCACACATACACAAGATGTTTGATCCTGTTGCATGGCTGTCAGTTGGGCTCAGCATACACCAATAGTGTGTAGCAATAGTAATAATAATGCTAATAATAAACACAAGCACACGCACATACAATTCTTATTCTCAACAAACAGAGGTGTGGGCGATAGAGAGCATAGGTAATAAACAAAACAATGAAAGTAACAAAATAAACTTTTTACTGTTTGAAACAAACTCGTAATACACTGCTGTTGCCTCTTGACCAAAGGCTATTTGTCAAACCTGGTACATCAAAAGAGATCTCTGCTTGAGTCAATGCAATCCCTCCGCCGGGCGAATTCTACAATCTAAAGCAGCTTGACAGGAAAAATAAAACAACACCTGATTTAATCTCGGAGACCCTTGTCTCCAGAGAGCAATTTCACAACAAGCAAGAGAGAGAGGGGGCTTCAAATCCAAATGAATAAGAATACATGACAAAACAGCACGCAAAGAGAGAAGGCCACGAAGACAGCATCATGCTCCCGTCGCTCTTCTCTCTCTCATCGCTCTTTTCGCTTTCGTGGCTCTTACGGGGGCGATGCATCGCGATGCATTGCCTAGCCATGCTTCGTCCAGAGTGGCTCGCCATGTTGCTGCTATCAAGCCGACAGGTAGGTATCAACAGCCAAGTAGGGGTTGGAAGCTATAGTGAACTTAGATTGGTCAATCATGCTGAGGTATCGGAGTATTTGCATAAAGTTCAGCTCACACCCTTTTCACCATCCCTTGCCCATGCTCGCATTGTCCAACGGTCTCCCGCCCACTTCGCTCCTCATCACTTTTCTTCAATTGAAAATTAGTGGCTTCCGTTGTTTCATCGCCCAACATTGTACGCAGTTAACACAGGCTGTTATCGCTCTCGTCACTCCCAGACCCTAGGCATCGGATACGGGCAGTTACGTTTCATATAGGAGGAGAGGATAGGGGGAGGAGGAGGGGTGAGGAGAAGAAGACCTGCTAAAATGGGCCCAGCTGTTCTCGTCCAACTCACTTCCTGTTACATGGGGTAATCCTACTCTGACTTCTTTCAATAAGTAGTGGAGTAGCAAGAGATAAAAACGACCAAAAAAAGATTGTTTAGCTGGCCAAGGGGAGGAAGACTGTTTGGCAAGAGAATAAAGGATGAATAAAACAAGAGACAAAGAAGGAGAAATGACAGATTACTCTCCCTCCCTCTCTCTCTCTCTCTCCCTCCCTCCCTCCCTCCCCCTTTGTCTCTCCCTCCTTCGCTTTCCACTGTACATTGAATCCCTCCCTCACTCCCTTCCCAAGTCTGTCCAGGACTACCGCTCCAATCCGGGATTATGCCGATGGGGTGCCCAGGGGAACAACCGCGCTCATGCTTTTATTCTCCATAATAAAACCGGGCCTACTGGCCTACTCTGCCTAATCAGGAGCCATGAGCGCGCTGGGAAACACAGGCTTTTCACCTAGCATACAGGTTGACACTCCTCTCCTCCTCTTCCAACACATGAATGAATTGGAGGCTGATTCGCCCCGAGGAGAAACCGTGAGGAGACAGCAAGTCTGCGTTGCAAATGGCACCCTATTCCCTATGTAGTGCACTACATTTGACCAGGGCCCATAGGAGTTGGTCAAAAGTAGTGTATTACATAGGGAATAGGGTGCCATTTGGGACAAAGCCCAGTTCCCAGTATATCTCCAGGGTCGACTCCCTGTATGCTCTCCCACATGAAAGATACAGTGTGTTTTACAGTAGGGATATATCTCTTCTCTTGACAAATTATCTTTTGTGTGTGTGTGTGTGTGCGTGCGTGCGTGCGTGTATCCATGTGTGTGTCTCTCTCTCTCTCTTTGTTTCTATCCAAGTGTGATTTGCTTTCAACAAGTCCAGTACAAATCTTCAACACACAGAAATGGACAAACTCTGTATGTGTATGTGCACATGAACAACTACATATACCACGTTGCAGGTGTACCACAGCCACAACCCATAGTCAGTTGCAATAAGCTAACAGAGAGCTTTACCTAGATCCACAGATGCAAGTAGCTGTCTGGTTTTCTCTGTCAGTTTCGCTCTTGCCAACAACACACATCAACAGTAGACATGTGCACTGAAACAAAAACACAAATAAACGCATACACGGTAAAACAAACATGGTAACACACACACACACACACACACACACACACACACACACACACACACACACACACACACACACACACACACACACACACACACACACACACACACACACACACACACACACACACACACACACACACACACACACACACACAGATACCAATCTCTTATACACTGCTCAAAAAAATAAAGGGAACACTTAAACAACACAATGTAACTCCAAGTCAATCACACTTCTGTGAAATCAAACTGTCCACTTAGGAAGCAACACTGATTGACAATAAATTGCACATGCTGTTGTGCAAATGGAATAGACAAAAGGTGGAAATTATAGGCAATTAGCAAGACACCCCCAATAAAGGAGTGATTCTGCAGGTGGTGACCACAGACCACTTCTCAGTTCCTATGCTTCCTGGCTGATGTTTTGGTCACTTTTGAATGCTGGCGGTGCTCTCACTCTAGTGGTAGCATGAGACGGAGTCTACAACCCACACAAGTGGCTCAGGTAGTGCAGCTCATCCAGGATGGCACATCAATGCGAGCTGTGGCAAGAAGGTTTGCTGTGTCTGTCAGCGTAGTGTCCAGAGCATGGAGGCGCTACCAGGAGACAGGCCAGTACATCAGGAGACGTGGAGGAGGCCGTAGGAGGGCAACAACCCAGCAGCAGGACCGCTACCTCCGCCTTTGTGCAAGGAGGAGCACTACCAGAGCCCTGCAAAATGACCTCCAGCAGGCCACAAATGTGCATGTGTCAGCATATGGTCTCACAAGGGCTCTGAGGATCTCATCTCGGTACCTAATGGCAGTCAGGCTACCTCTGGCGAGCACATGGAGGGCTGTGCGGCCCCACAAAGAAATGCCACCCCACACCATGACTGACCCACCGCCAAACCGGTCATGCTGGAGGATGGTGCAGGCAGCAGAACGTTCTCCACGGCGTCTCCAGACTCTGTCACGTCTGTCACATGTGCTCATGTGCTCAGTGTGAACCTGCTCTCATCTGTGAAGAGCACAGGGTGCCAGTGGGGAATTTGCCAATCTTGGTGTTCTCTGGCAAATGCCAAACGTCCTGCACGGTGTTGGGCTGTAAGCACAACCCCCACCTGGGGACGTCGGGCCCTCATACCACCCTCATGGAGTCTGTTTCTGACCGTTTGAGCAGACACATGCACATTTGTGGCCTGCTGGAGGTCATTTTGCAGGGCTCTGGTAGTGCTCCTCCTTGCACAAAGGCGGAGGTAGCGGTCCTGCTGCTGGGTTGTTGCCCTCCTACGGCCTCCTCCACGTCTCCTGATGTACTGGCCTGTCTCCTGGTAGCGCCTCCATGCTCTGGACACTACGCTGACAGACACAGCAAACCTTCTTGCCACAGCTCGCATTGATGTGCCATCCTGGATGAGCTGCACTACCTGAGCCACTTGTGTGGGTTGTAGACTCCGTCTCATGCTACCACTAGAGTGAGAGCACCGCCAGCATTCAAAAGTGACCAAAACATCAGCCAGGAAGCATAGGAACTGAGAAGTGGTCTGTGGTCACCACCTGCAGAATCACTCCTTTATTGGGGGTGTCTTGCTAATTGCCTATAATTTCCACCTTTTGTCTATTCCATTTGCACAACAGCATGTGCAATTTATTGTCAATCAGTGTTGCTTCCTAAGTGGACAGTTTGATTTCACAGAAGTGTGATTGACTTGGAGTTACATTGTGTTGTTTAAGTGTTCCCTTTATTTTTTTGAGCAGTGTACATAGTAATAAGGGAGCTCCTTCAAGCCCAAAGCACACAATCAGTATTGGTGGAAGGTGTCCAAAATAATATTGACCCTTGATTTAGAGGCCATTTAAGATGCATTAGCTCCTCAGTAATTATGAGAAACTCAATTATAACAATCCTCTGAAGACGAGAACCAAACTGGAGGGCTTAAGTTTAAGCAATGGTGTTACAAAACCAATAACTAGCCGACTGATTTTTTATGCACTCATGGGGTGGATTGCAATAAACAGGCAGAACTTAATGCCCTCCTGCAAGTTACCGCTGGATTTCAATGCTACTTACGGGAGATTACATCCACCTGCATGTTAAAACAAACGTGATTGCGATCCTAAACACACAAGAATAAACCAGCAGATAAATTGTTACCATGTCAAGTGATTATGATACTAGAAAGCTGCGCCTACGTCCTCTACTCCCGCCCTCAAATTAAATGGAGTATTAATCCGGAGTATTAATACGGAGTATCGGAAACCGGAAGGCTGATGAATTTAAAAAGACTTATTAGAGTATAAGAATATAGAAATAGTAGACCTGTATTTCATTCAAACATTTCACCTTAGATGTCAAAATAACATGTGTGCTACTTGAAATAACTTTATTAGACTACATGTTCATTTGATCAAAAATATAGATTATATAGGCCTAACTGCATCACGATTGACTTGATTTAATACACATTTCCAATATAGACAGTCCAGGGATATTTTCTCCCGATCTTGATAAGAAATTACCACTCTTTTTAAAGACGAGTTGTAATTAATAACTTACATAAATTGGAAACCAATAAATGCTAAGAATAGGCTACACCATCAACATTAGTTTCCCATTCGTACATGTCGGGTAAATTGCCATAGTAGATTTGCCGTGGTAAACGAGGAACTACTTTATGTCAGTTGTACGGAATGATTGTCAAATAGACCAATCGTTCTTAGTCTAGTAAAAAAAACTGGATCAATTTGTTCAGATGATAATACCCACCAGAGGGCGAAATGTTGGTGCATTTTTTTGGGCAGCGATCAGCACTAAAAGATCCTCGACATCCTCGACATCCGCTTTAAGGAGCAGTAAATCAGTGGCCAGTGATGGATACAATTGAGATCAGCTGTGCGGGTGATTTTCGTGTGTATTGATCAAATCCCATGGGGTTTTATTTGTCACATGCTTCGTAAACAAGAGGTGTAGACTAACAGGGAAATGCTGACGGACCTATCCCAACAATGCAGAGAGAAATAGCACAAGGAATAATCACACAATGAGTAACGATAACTTGGCAATATACACGGGGTACCAGTACCTAGTCGATGTCTAGAGGTACGAGGTAATTTGACGGTTTGGCGAGAGATTACCTTGTGTTAATACGCTGGCCAATGTTTGTTGCACTAGGCCCGTTATGTCCAAGGGGTTTTAGGCCTAGCTACATGGTCTTTAACCTGACTTGAAGTGTGCATAAATGTGAGAAAGTAAGCTTGTGCGACTAGGTGTTGAATGTACAATATATACCCGAATGACAGCTACCTTACCTTAGATCCAGGGCCAGCTCCTTCTTGAGTCCACGCAGATTACTATTTGCTAAAACGGTGACGAAACATAAATATGTACAAAAAGGAAAAATTACAAAAGGCACGCCCATTGTCATCAAACAAAACCAGCAGCCACACGGCTCTGCCGGCTGGGACACTGACTGGCGAACCCCCTAATTGGCAGCACCGGTGTACAAATAAGGGCTTCGCTCAGCATTTAGACCCAGTTACTGCTGCCACCTGGGGATGGAGTGTGGAAGTGTATCACGGTAGTGTGTTTGTCTATGTCCTAACACTACCCTTCCCCCCATATCATAACATGTGGTAAGTGGATTTGGAGTTCATTTAGTGAGTTGAGGGGTAAAACAGCCAACAGTCATTTTTTAAGCTTTAACAGTCCAACCTGGAAGTATGTTGTGGAAAAGTGTGTGTGTGTGATATACATACAGTGCCTTCAGAAAGTATTAATACCCTTTGACTTGTTCCACATTTTGTTGTGTTACAGCCTCAATTCAAAATGGATGAAAGAGATGTTTTTTTCACCCATCTATACCCAATAATGACAAAGTGAAAACATGTTTTTAGAAATGTTTGAAAATGTATTGAAAATGAAATACAGAAATATCTAATTTGCATGAGTATTCACAACCCTGAGTGAATACTTTGTAAAAGCACCTTTAGCGGCGATTATAGCTGTGAGTCTTTCTGGGTAAGTCTCTAAGAGCTTTGCACACCTGGATTGTACAACATTTGCTCATTATTCTTGAAAAATTCTTCAAGCTCTGTCACGTTGATTGTTGATCATTGCTAGACTACCATTTTCAAATCCGGCCATAGATTTTCAAGACGATTTAGTCAAAACTGTAACTAGGCTACTCAGGAACATTCAATGTCGTCTTGGTAAGCAACTCCAGTTTAGATTTGGCCTTGTGTTTTAGCGTCCTGCTGAAAGGTTAATTAGTCTCCCAGTGTCTGTTGGAAAGCAGTCTGAACCAGGTACTCCTCTAGGATTTTGCCTGTGCTTAGCTCTATTCCGTTTCTTTTATCCCCACCAAAAACTCCCTAGACCTTGGACAAGAATACCCATAAGATGATTCAGCCACCACCATGCTTGAAAATATGAAGAGTGGTACTCAGTCATGTGTTGTGTTGGATTTGCCCCAAACATAACGCTTTGCATTCAGGATAAAAAGTGCATTTCTTTGCACGTGTGTGTGTGTACTTGCATGCCATGTCTATTTTAAGTGTATGTAGATGTTGGTCATGTGCCTCAGGTCTTTCTTCAGAGAGAGGAGTGTTTTATTCATGGTATCATGTGTTCTCCATGTGCCTGGGGATATTGGTATATGACCTTGTGTATACTGTACATGAATACATTCATGCATGTGCTGCATCTCTGTGTATATAGTGTAATGCATCTTGGTATCAGTTAATATGCACATACAGTTGAAGTCGGAAGTTTACATACACCTTGGCCAAATACATTTAAATTCAGTTTCACAATTCCTGACATTTAATCCTAGTAAAAATTCCCTGTTTTAGGTCAGTTAGGATCACCACTTTATTTTTTAAGAATGTGAAATGTCAGAATAATAGTAGAGAGAATGATTTATTTAAGCTTTTATTTCTTTCATCACATTCCCAGTGGGTCAGAAGACTACATAAACTCAATGAGTATTTGGTAGCATTGCCTTTAAATTGTTTAACTTGGGTCAAACGTTTCGGGTAGCCTTCCACAAGCTTCCCACAATAAGTTGGGTGAATTTTGGCCCATTTCTCCTGACAGAGCTGGTGTAACTGAGTCTAGTTTGTAGGCCTCCTTGCTCGCACACACATTTTCAGTTCTGCCCACAAATGTTCTATAGGATTGAGGTCAGGTCTTTGTGATGGCCACTCCAATACCTTGCATTTGTTGTCCTTAAGCCATTTTGCCACAACTTTGGAAGTATGCTTGAGGTCATTGTCCATTTGGAAAACCCATTTGCGACCAAGCTCTAACTTCCTGACTGATGTCGTGAGATGTTGCTTCAATATATCCACATCATTTTCCTTCCTCATGATGCCATCTATTTTGTGAAGTGCACCAGTCCCTCCTGCAGCAAGCACCCCCACAACATGATGCTGCCACCCCCGTGCTTCACTGTTGGGATGGTGTTCTTCGGCTTGCAAGCATACCCCTTTTTCCTCCAAACATAACGATGGTCATTATGGCCAAACAGTTCTATTTTCATTTCATCAGACCAGAGGACATTTCTCCAAAAAGTCCAATCTTTGTCCCCATGTGCAGTTGCAAACCGTATTCTGGCTTTTTTATGGCGGTTTTGGAGCAGTGGCTTCTTCCTTGCTGAGTGGCCTTTCAGGTTATGTCGATATAGGACTTGTTTTACTGTGGATATAGATACTTTTGTAACCGTTTCCTCCAGCATCTTCACAAGGTCCTTGTTCTGGGATTGATTTGCACTTTTAGCACAAAAGTACGTTCATCTCTAGGAGACAGAACGCGTCTCCTTCCTGAGCGGTATGATGGCTGAGTGGTCCCATGGTGTTTATACTTGCATACTATTGTTTGTACAGATGAACGTGGTACCTTCAGCCGTTTGGAAATTGCTCCCAAGGCTGAATCAGACTTGTGGAGGTCTACAATTGTCTTTCTGAGGTCTTGGCTGATTTCTTTTGATTTTCCCATGATGTCAAGCAAAGAGGCACTGAGTTTGAAGGTAGGCCTTGAAATACATCCACAGGTACACCTCCAATTGACTCAAATGATGTCAATTATCTATCAGAAGCTTCTAAAGCCATGACATAATTTTCTGGACTTTCCCAAGCTGTTTAAAGGCACAGTCAACTTAGTGTATGTAAACTTCTGACCCACTTGAATTGTGATACAGTGAGTTATAAGTGAAATAACCTGTCTTTAAACAATTGTTGGAAAAATTACTTGTGTCATGCACAAAGTAGATGTCCTAACCGACTTGTCAAAACTATAATTTGTTAACAAGAAATTTGTGGAGTGGTTGAAAAACGAGTTTTAATGACTCCTAAGTGTATGTAAACTTCCGACTTTAACTGTAGTGATTATTTAGCAAAAATACGTGCATCACCAGCCATCATGTCTTAGTGAATGAGGGATCCATATTCCCTGTTCCAATATCCCCACTAGCATACTACAGAGCACTATTCTAATAGTGATCACATCCACACATGACAATTTGATCGCTATAATCAGTTGAATACTTTAACCACATTCACTATTCAGACTTGAGATAAGTTGACTTAATATGGACTTACAGGGATAGTTCAGGATTTTGGCAATTAACCCCTTCTGTCTACTTTTGGATTCCATTTTTGTCTCTGCGTGCAGTTTAAAGGAAGTTGCTAACTAGCGTTAGCGCAATTGCTAACCATGGAAATAGCTCGCATTCTAGCTGTCCCTACAGACTTCAAGTCATTGCTCTAACGCTAGTTATCACTGGCCCGCGAAACTACCTCTAACTTCCTTCATACTGGATGCAGAGACATACCAATGGTATCCACGAGTTCATCTAACTCTGGAGAAGTAGATAAATCCCGAACTATCCTTTAAGTCAATAAAGCATAAAAAAATTAATCTCAAGTCTGACTAAGCAGAGTGTAAAGCCACAGAGATTGGGATATATAGGGCAGAAGGGGTGGCTGTGTTTTTTAACCTGGCAGCAGAAGGCATGTGTGGCATTTGCCTGCTTTCGCGTGGGCGCCCGTGGGTCATGAGGGGTACTGCTGTGCCCTTCCCACACTCTGGGCCATATAGTGACCAGGAGGTGTGCTTGCTGTCCCCCTACCGCTGGTGACGTCATCCCCCAGTACCATACTAGCAGATCAACAGGGGAGAGAGAGTGGGTGGGGAGAGAAAGAGAGAGCGAGAGAATGATGGTGCCTGCAAAGGAAGGCAGAGGGAGTCATGAGCCATTGGAGTAGACCATGTAACCTTTATTTAACTAGGCAAGTCAGTTAAGAACAAATTATTATTTACAATGGTGGTCTACCCCGGCCAAACCCGGACAACGCTGGGCCAATTGTGCGCCGCCCTATGGGACTCCCGAACACGGCCAGATGTGATGCAGCCTGGATTTGAACCAGGGACTGTAGTGACGCCTCTTGCACTGAGATGCAATGCCTTAGACCGCTGCGCTACTCGGGAGCCCATAATTGAAACCTAAAATGCTTTACAGTCAAGAAGGGATGACCTTAACTCAAAACTCTTGTGTCAGGAGAGTACCAGGATCCCAAAACCAAAATTGGGTGGATACCTAGAAAATTGTTTATGTATGGGCCATTGTTGACAGAGAATCAACAATCCAAACTGTTGGCTTGCCTCATTGGTTACAACTTAGCATTAACACCATGGAGTGTAAACCAATGAGAGTGGTAGAGGTTAGCATGCTATATATTTGTACCATCCCCTTAATATGCTCTATGTGACTTGCTCCTCAGTGAATTGAGGCATGTCACTGAACTGTAGCATCATGTAGACAGACAAAAGTTTACATGTGTACATGTATCTCCATTCATGTCTGTGATCCTCAGCACCTTGGGAATAGCTAATTGAGTTGATGAAGGTTGGAAGATTGGCTGGGGAAGATGGCTGACAAAGTGTCTCTTTGTCATGAGGGCCCATGACAGTGTGTGTGTGTGTGTGTCTGTCTGTGTGTGTGTCTGTGTGCGTGCGTGCATGTCTGTGTGTGCGAGTGCCAGTATGTGCCACTATGGAACTTAAAACTTCTTCAGTCTAGGGTCTATTTTTCTCCACTTCCTGTCTGACTGACGTGCCCAAAGGAAACGGCATATTACTCAGGCCCAAAAGCCAGGATATGCATATAATTGGTACCATTGGATAGAAAACACTTTGAAGTTTGTAGAAATGTTAAAGTAACATATGAGACTATAACACAATAGATATGGTAGGAGAAAATCCAAAGAAAAACCAACCAGATATTTAATTTTTTGAGAGAGCCCATGCTCTTACAATGGAAAGTATAGGGGCATATCCAAATGCAGCTCCCAGATTGCAATTCCTATGACTTTCACTAGATGTCAACAGTCTTTGTTCAAGGTTTCAGGCTTGTTTCTTCCAAACCGAGGAAGAATTCTGAGTTTTAGTACTGGGACTCAGAGTTGGAAATTAGTCTGTGCATGCGACGAAGAGGATGCGCACCTGCTAATATTGTTTTCCTATTGAACATACTTATTTCCGTGTTAAATATTATAGTTTAAATACATTTTAGGGTACCTGAGAATTAAATAGAAATGTATTTTGACTTGTTTTAACAAAGTTTAGCGGTAGCTTTTTGGATTCCTTTCTTTGCATGGATTACTCAAATCGATGGCGCCAACTAAACTGACATTTTGGGATATAAAGAAGGATTTTATCTAACAAAACGACACTACATGTAGTAGCTGGTACCCTTTGGATTGCAAATCAGAGGAAGATTTTCAAAAAGTAAGTGAATATTTAAGTCGCTATTTGTGAATTTATGAAGCCTGTGCCGGTGGAAAAATATGTTGATATGGGCCACCGTCCTCAAACAATCGCATGGCATGCTTTCGCTGTAAAGCCTATTGTAAATCGGACAGTGCAGTTAGAGTAACAAGAATTTAAGCTTTTAACCGACATAAGACACTTGTATGTACCTAAATGTTTAATATCCATATTTTCCAATGCGTTTTCACCGGAATTTCACCGGACGTTGTCGACAGAGGGACACCTCGCCCTAATAAATTAGGCCCCTGGCTTCCTCATAGGTAGTAGTCCCACTATTTGGACAGTCCCATATAGATGATCTACAGATGGTCATACTATCTGTTGATAAGCAACTACTTGCTAAGGTTTCAGTTAGAGTTAGGTTGAGAGTAAGGTTTAGGGTACGGGTACGGGTACGGGTTAGTGGATAGTTAGTTGAACTGTTGTTCACAGTTATTGAACATCTACAAACAATCTACAAACCATCTACTTGGGACAATCTGTATAAAGCGTTACCAGCATCGCTCCCTTAATCGCAACCCTCTCTTACATTCCTCTACCCAGCTTTGTTGTTCCGAACTCCACCGTCTACCTCTGTATACTGTACTTCCTCTCTTTCTTCCTCATCTGACATGCGTCAGCTAATGGGGATTGTTTGCAAGTGCTACCTGTTGGAGTGGGGTGGGGTTTTGCCTTTAAATGCCCAGTGTTTAGCTGATTTATTTGATCCGTGTACAGGTTGGAGTGCTCTAAAGGCAAAACCCCGCCCCACTCCAACAGGTAGCACCGTTCGTTGACGCATGTCAAACCAGGAAGAGCAGCTGCTGCATCTGCAACAGCTAATGGGGACCCTAATAAAACTAAACTAAACAAGGTATTTTTCTCCCTGTAAAGTGGGGCTCTCTAATTAAAGGCAGAGGAGAGGAGAGTTGACCTGACTGTGAGGCTGAGACAGGGACACACGCGGCATGTAGCAACCGAGCAACACTCTGACACTGAAACTCAGCGCCATCCATCACCACGGCAACCCTGCCTGTCGGAGCCCGCAGCCTGGAGACGTCAGGGCGGGGGCAGATGGGAGGGGGGATGTGGCCCCTAATGTTCCAGCGGCATGGCCGGAACCACAGTGAGACAGGGGCAGGAGGTAGAGTATGTGCACCGACACACATTGAATATATTGTTTTAAACAACTCAGGTATTTCAGCAGTACATTTTACAATACACTATAATTCCAAATGGTAGCACATAGTGACTCTTTCCAAGTTGTCCTATTTAAGCAGATGGAGAATGATGTGGTATTTATAGCCACATCGATATATATATAAATATATATACAGTGGGGAGAACAAGTATTTGATACACTGCCGATTTTGCAGGTTTTCCTACTTACAAAGCATGTAGAGGTCTGTAATTTGTATTATAGGTACACTTCAACTGTGAGAGACGGAATCTAAAACAAAAATCCAGAAAATCACATTGAATGATTTTTAAGTAAATCATTTGCATTTTATTGCATGACATAAGTATTTGATCACCTACCAACCAGTAAGAATTCCGTCTCTCACAGACCTGTTCGTTTTTCTTTAAGAAGCCCTCCTGTTCTCCACTCATTACCTGTATTAACTACACCTGTTTGAACTCGTTACCTGTATAAAAGACACCTGTCCACACACTCAATCAAACAGACTCCAACCTCTCCACAATGGCCAAGACCAGAGAGCTGTGTAAGGACATCAGGGATAAAATTGTAGACCTGCACAAGGCTGGGATGGGCTACAGGACAATAGGCAAGCAGCTTGATGAGAAGGCAACAACTGTTGGCGCAATTATTAGAGAATGGAAGAAGTTCAAGATGACGGTCAATCACCCTCGGTCTGGGGCTCCATGCAAGATCTCACCTCGTGGGGCATCAATGATCATGAGGAAGGTGAGGGATCAGCCCAGAACTACACGGCAGGACCTGGTCAATGACCTGAAGAGAGCTGGGACCACAGTCTCAAAGAAAACCATTAGTAACACACTATGCCGTCATGGATTAAAATCCTGCAGCGCAGGCTAGGCCACTCCAGGTCCTTGAAGTGTAGTGTTCAGCAGTTATCAAACTATACACGTTACAGTAACTACATCATTTTGGTTCAGTATTTAGCAGTTTTGAGTAGTTTGATTAAATTATAGTCATTTTTATTTTAACAAATTACAAAAAAATCATATGAAAAGTAAAGTGAATATTGCATTTTAAAAGCAAACACTTAGATTGAATATGTATCCAAATTGAAAGAGTGAACAAGGGACTTTATGAATTTATTTGTTGTACTTAGAAATATGAGTAATTTTGAATATCTGTTTAGCGTTTTGTCCATTAAAAGTTGTGAAAATGTACCACATACAGTTAAAGTCGTTAGTTTACATACCCTTAGGTTGGAGTCATTAAAACTAGTTTTTCAACCACTCCACAAATTTCTTGTTAACAAACTATAGTTTGGCAAGTCGATTAGGACATCTACTTTGTGCATGACACAAATCATTTTTGGGTCGGAAGTTTACATACTCTAAGTTGACTGTGCCTTTAAACAGCTTGGGAAAGTCCAGAAAATGGTGTCACGCTTTAGAAGCTTCTGATAGGCTAATTGACCTCATGAGTCAATTGGAGGTGTATCTGTGGATGTATTTCAAGGCCTACCTTCAAACTCAGTGCCTCTTTTCTTGACATCATGGGAAAATCAAAAGAAATCAGCCAAAACTTCAGAAAAAACTTGTAGACCTCCACAAGTCTGGTTCATCCTTGGGAGCAATTTCCAAACACCTGAAGGTACCAAGTTCATCTGTACAAACAATAGTACGCAAGTATAAACACCAAGGGACCACGGAGCTGTCATACCGCTCAGGAAGGAGACGCGTTCTGTCTCCTAGAGATGAACGTACATTGGTGCGAAAAGTGCAAATCAATCCCAGAACAACAGCAAAGGACCTTGTGAAGATGCTGGAGGAAACAGGTACAAAAGTATCTATATCCACAGTAAAACATTTACATTTACATTTAAGTCATTTAGCAGACGCTCTTATCCAGAGCGACTTACAAATTGGTGCATTCACCTTATGACATCCAGTGGAACAACCACTTTACAATAGTGCATCTAAATCTTTTAAGGGGGGGGGGGGGTCAGAAGGATTACTTTATCCTATCCTAGGTATTCCTTGAAGAGGTGGGGTTTCAGGTGTCTCCGGAAGGTGGTGATTGACTCCGCTGTCCTGGCGTCGTGAGGGAGTTTGTTCCACCATTGGGGTGCCAGAGCAGCGAACAGTTTTGACTGGGCTGAGCGGGAACTGTACTTCCTCAGTGGTAGGGAGGCGAGCAGGCCAGAGGTGGATGAACGCAGTGCCCTTGTTTGGGTGTAGGGCCTGATCAGAGCCTGAAGGTACTGAGGTGCCGTTCCCCTCACAGCTCCGTAGGCAAGCACCATGGTCTTGTAGCGGATGCGAGCTTCAACTGGAAGCCAGTGGAGAGAGCGGAGGAGCGGGGTGACGTGAGAGAACTTGGGAAGGTTGAACACCAGACGGGCTGCGGCGTTCTGGATGAGTTGTAGGGGTTTAATGGCACAGGCAGGGAGCCCAGCCAACAGCGAGTTGCAGTAATCCAGACGGGAGATGACAAGTGCCTGGATTAGGACCTGCGCCGCTTCCTGTGTGAGGCAGGGTCGTACTCTGCGGATGTTGTAGAGCATGAACCTACAGGAACGGGCCACCGCCTTGATGTTAGTTGAGAACGACAGGGTGTTGTCCAGGATCACGCCAAGGTTCTTAGCGCTCTGGGAGGAGGACACAATGGAGTTGTCAACCGTGATGGCGAGATCATGGAACGGGCAGTCCTTCCCCGGGAGGAAGAGCAGCTCCGTCTTGCCGAGGTTCAGCTTGAGGTGGTGGTCCGTCATCCACACTGATATGTCTGCCAGACATGCAGAGATGCGATTCGCCACCTGGTCATCAGAAGGGGGAAAGGAGAAGATTAATTGTGTGTCGTCTGCATAGCAATGATAGGAGAGACCATGTGAGGTTATGACAGAGCCAAGTGACTTGGTGTATAGCGAGAATAGGAGAGGGCCTAGAACAGAGCCCTGGGGGACACCAGTGGTGAGAGCACGTGGTGAGGAGACAGATTCTCGCCACGCCACCTGGTAGGAGCGACCTGTCAGGTAGGACGCAATCCAAGCGTGGGCCGCGCCGGAGATGCCCAACTCGGAGAGGGTGGAGAGGAGGATCTGATGGTTCACAGTATCGAAGGCAGCCGATAGGTCTAGGAGGATGAGAGCAGAGGAGAGAGAGTTAGCTTTAGCAGTGCGGAGCGCCTCCGTGATACAGAGAAGAGCAGTCTCAGTTGAATGACTAGTCTTGAAACCTGACTGATTTGGATCAAGAAGGTCATTCTGAGAGAGATAGCGGGAGAGCTGGCCAAGGACGGCACGTTCGAGAGTTTTGGAGAGAAAAGAAAGAAGGGATACTGGTCTGTAGTTGTTGACATCGGAGGGATCGAGTGTAGGTTTTTTCAGCAGGGGTGCAACTCTCGCTCTCTTGAAGACGGAAGGGACGTAGCCAGCGGTCAAGGATGAGTTGATGAGCGAGGTGAGGTAAGGGAGAAGGTCTCCGGAAATGGTCTGGAGAAGAGAGGAGGGGATAGGGTCAAGCGGGCAGGTTGTTGGGCGGCCGGCCGTCACAAGACGCGAGATTTCATCTGGAGAGAGAGGGGAGAAAGAGGTCAGAGCACAGGGTAGGGCAGTGTGAGCAGAACCAGCGGTGTCGTTTGACTTAGCAAACGAGGATCGGATGTCGTCGACCTTCTTTTCAAAATGGTTGACGAAGTCATCTGCAGAGAGGGAGGAGGGGGGAGGAGGGGGAGGAGGATTCAGGAGGGAGGAGAAGGTGGCAAAGAGCTTCCTAGGGTTAGAGGCAGATGCTTGGAATTTAGAGTGGTAGAAAGTGGCTTTAGCAGCAGAGACAGAAGAGGAAAATGTAGAGAGGAGGGAGTGAAAGGATGCCAGGTCCGCAGGGAGGCGAGTTTTCCTCCATTTCCGCTCGGCTGCCCGGAGCCCTGTTCTGTGAGCTCGCAATGAGTCGTCGAGCCACGGAGCAGGAGGGGAGGACCGAGCCGGCCTGGAGGATAGGGGACATAGAGAGTCAAAGGATGCAGAAAGGGAGGAGAGGAGGGTTGAGGAGGCAGAATCAGGAGATAGGTTGGAGAAGGTTTGAGCAGAGGGAAGAGATGATAGGATGGAAGAGGAGAGAGTAGCGGGGGAGAGAGAGCGAAGGTTGGGACGGCGCGATACCATCCGAGTAGGGGCAGTGTGGGAAGTGATGGATGAGAGCGAGAGGGAAAAGGATACAAGGTAGTGGTCGGAGACTTGGAGGGGAGTTGCAATGAGGTTAGTGGAAGAACAGCATCTAGTAAAGATGAGGTCAAGCGTATTGCCTGCCTTGTGAGTAGGGGGGGAAGGTGAGAGGGTGAGGTCAAAAGAGGAGAGGAGTGGAAAGAAGGAGGCAGAGAGGAATGAGTCAAAGGTAGACGTGGGGAGGTTAAAGTCACCCAGAACTGTGAGAGGTGAGCCGTCCTCAGGAAAGGAGCTTATCAGGGCATCAAGCTCATTGATGAACTCTCCAAGGGAACCTGGAGGGCGATAAATGATAAGGATGTTAAGCTTGAAAGGGCTGGTAACTGTGACAGCATGGAATTCAAAGGAGGCGATAGACAGATGGGTAAGGGGAGAAAGGGAGAAAGACCACTTGGGAGAGATGAGGATCCCGGTGCCGCCACCCCGCTGACCAGAAGCTCTCGGGGTGTGCGAGAACACGTGGGCAGACGAGGAGAGAGCAGTAGGAGTAGCAGTGTTATCTGTGGTGATCCATGTTTCCGTCAGTGCCAAGAAGTCGAGGGACTGGAGGGAAGCATAGGCTGAGATGAACTCTGCCTTGTTGGCCGCAGATCGGCAGTTCCAGAGGCTGCCGGAGACCTGGGACTCCACGTGGGTGGTGCGCGCTGGGACCACCAGGTTAGGGTGGCCGCGGCCACGCGGTGTGAAGCGTTTGTATGGTCTGTGCAGAGAGGAGAGAACAGGGATAGACAGACACATAGTTGACAGGCTACAGAAGAGGCTACGCTAATGCAAAGGAGATTGGAATGACAAGTGAACTACACGTTTCGAATGTTCAGAAAGTTAAGCTTGCGTTGCAGAAATCTTATTGACCAAAATTATTAAAATGATACAGTACTGCGGAAGTGGGCTAGCTAGCAGTGGCTGCGTTGTTGACTTTGTTTGAGAGTGTCGCTGGCTAGGTAACCTCGGTAGCTAGCTATGTAACCTCGGTAACTGGCTCGTTAATTAGTATAAACTACACAATTGTCTTAGATACAAGGACAGCAAAGACAACTATGTAGCTAGCTAACACTACACTAATCAATCGTTCCGTTGATCCGTTGAATGTAATAGTTTCTACAGTGTTGCTATTCGGTGGCTAGCTGGCTAGCGAGCAGTGTTGACTACGTTACGTTACGTTAAAAGGACGAAAAATAGCTGGCTAGCTAACCGAATTAGTCTAAACTACGCAGTTATCTTAGAAACAAAGACAGCAAAGACAACTATGTAGCTAGCTAACACTACACTAATCGAGTCGTTCCGTTGAATGTAATAGTTACTACAGTGTTGCTGTTCGGTGGCTAGCTGGCTAGGTAGCAGTGTTGACTACGTTACGTTAAAAGTTACGTTAAAAGAACGAAGAATAGCTGGCTAGCTACGCAATTATCTTTGATACAAAGACGGCTAAGTAGCTAGCTAAGATTAAACAAATCAAACCGTTGTACTGTAATGAAATGAAATGAGAATGTGAAAATGTGATACTACCTGAGGAGCGAAGCGGAATGCGACCGGTTTCCACTCTAGCTTCCGGAACTAGGAAGAAAAACGACTCCTATATCGACATAACATGAAAAGGTAACTCAGCAAGGAAGAAGCCACTGCTCCAAAACCGCCATAAAAAAAGCCAGAATACGATTTGCAACTGCACATGGGGACAAAGATCGGACTTTTTGGAGAAATGTCCTCTGGTCTGATGAAACAAAGATAGAACTGTTTGGCCTAATGACCATTGTTATGTTTGGAGGAAAAATGGGGAAGCTTGCAAGCCGAAGAACACCATCCCAACAGTGAAGCACGGGGTGGCAGCATCATGTTGTGGGGGTGCTTGCTGCAGGAGGGACTGGTGCACTTCACAAAATAGATGGCATCATGAGGATGGGAAATGATGTGGATATATTGAAGCAACATCTCAAGACATCAGTCAAGAAGTTAGAGCTTGGTCGCAATGGGTCTTCCAAAAGTTGTGGCAAAATGGCTTAAGGACAACAAAGTCAAGGTATTGGAGTGGCCATCACAAAGCCCTGACCTCAATCCATTAGAAAATGTGGGGGCGGGCCTCCCGGGTGGCACAGTGGTCTAGGGCACTGCATCGCAGTGCTAGCTGTGCCACCAGAGATTCTGGGTTCACGCCCAGGTTCTGTCGCAGCCGGCCGCGACCGGGAGGTCCGTGGGGCAATGCACAATTGGCCTAGCGTCGTCCGGGTTAGGGAGGGTTTGGCCGGTAGGGATATCCTTGGCCCATCGCGCACTAGCGACTCCTGTGGCGGGCCGGGCGCAGTGCGCGCTAACCAAGGTTGCCAGGTGCACGGTGTTTCCTCCGACATTGGTGCGGCTGGCTTCCGGGTTGGATTCGCACTGTGTTAAAACCTGTCTAGGACAGGGGTTCCGCTAGCGGAACTCCGCCCACATTCCACTGAAAAGGCAGAGCGCGAAATTCAAAAAATATTTTTGAGAAATATTTAACTTTCACACATTAACAAGTCCAATACAGCAAATGAAAGATAAACATCTTGTGAATCCAGTCAACATGTCCGATTTTTTAAATGTTTTACAGCGAAAACACCACATTTATTTATGTTAGCTCACCACCAAATACAAAAAAGCACAGACATTTCTTTCACAGCACAGGTAGCTTGCACAAAACCAACCAAACTAACCAAGAACCAACCAAACTAACCAAGAAACAACTTCATCAGATGACGGTCTTATAACATGTTATACAATAAATCTATGTTTTGTTCGAAAAATGTGCATATTTGTGGTATAAATCATAGTTTTACATTGCAGCTACCATCACAAATAGCACCGAAGCAGCCAGAGTAATTATAGAGACCAATGTGAAATACCTAAATACTCATCATAAAACATTTATGAAAAATACATGGTGTACAGCAAATGAAAGACAAACATCTTGTGAATCCAGCCATTATTTCAGATTTTTTAAGTGTTTTACAGCGAAAACACAATATAGCATTATATTAGCTTACTACAATAGCCAACCACACAACAGCATTGATTCAAGGCAACAGTAGCGATAGCGACAAAACCAGCAAAAGATATTAATTATTTCACTAACCTTCATAAACTTCATCAGATGACAGTCCTATAACATCATATTACACAATACATATATGGTTTGTTCGAAAATGTGCATATTTAGAGCTGAAATCCGTGGTTATACATTGTGAAAACGTAGCAACTATTTTCCAGAATCTCCGGATATATATTTCTGACACTCACCTATTCTGACCAAATAACTATTCATAAACTTTACTAAAAAATACATGTTGTACAGGAAATGATAGATACACTAGTTCTTAATGCAATCGCCGTGTTAGAATTCTAAAAATAACTTTAGTACGACATACAGCTTACGTTATAGCGAGAGAGCGCCCAAAATCTGGGCGGAAACTAATAGTAAACATTTTCGACAGAAATACGAAATAACATCATAAATGGGTCCTACTTTTGGTGAGCTTACATCAGAATCTTGTACAAGGGGTCCTTTGTCCAGAACAATCGTTGTTTGGATTTAGAATGTCCTCTTCGTCTGTTGATTTAGCAACCAAAACTTGCCAAGTGGCGCGAAGCTGTCCATCGTCACCAAACGCAGAGAACGGAACACGCCAAAACTCCCTAAAAAATTTCAATAATCTGATAAAACTGTATTGAAAAAACATACTTTACGATGATATTATCACATTTATCAAATAAAATCAAAGCCGGAGATATTAGCCGTCTATAAGGAAAGCTTTTCAGAAGCCAAAGCTGATGTCCTTCCCGCGTCTTCCTGAACAAAGGAAATTGGGGTCATGTCATTCCAAGACCTCTCTTTTGACCATAGATATACCTAGACTCCCCATTTCACCTCTCACTGCCTATTGACATCTAGTGGAAGGCGTATGAAGTGCATGTATAGTCATAAATTTCAAGCAAATTGATAGGGAGGCCCTGGAACAGAGCCTCGATTTCAGATTTTTCACTTTCTGACAGGAAGTTTGCTGCAAAATGAGTTCTGTTTTACTCACAGATATAATTCAAACGGTTTTAGAAACTTGAGAGTGTTTTCTATCCAATAGTAATACTAATATGCATATTGTACGAGCAAGAATAGAGTACGAGGCCGTTTAAATTGGGCACGATTTTTCCCCAAAGTGAAAATAGCGCCCTCTATCCTCAACAGGTTATGAAGCAATGCGGCTTGGTTGGGTTGTGTTTCGGAGGACGCATGGCTTTCGACCTTCGTCTCTCCTGAGCCCGTACGGGAGATGTAGCGATGAGACAAGATAGTAATTACTAACAATTGGATACCACGAAATTGGGGAGAAAAAGGGGGTAAAAAATAAATAAATAAATAAAAAATGTGTGGGCAGAACTGAAAAATCGAGCAAGGAGGCCTACAAACCTGACTCAGTTACACCAGCTCTGTCAGGAGGAATGGTCCAAAATTCACACAACTTATTGGGGGAATCTTGTGGAAGGCTACCCGAAACGTTTGACCCAAGTTAAACAGTTTAAAGGCAATGCTACCAAATACTAATTGAGTGTATGTAAACTTCTGACCCACTGGGAATGTGATGAAAGAAATAAAAGCTGAAATAAACCATTCTCTCTACTATTATTCTGACATTTCACATTCTTAAAATAAAGTGGTGATCCTAACTGACCTAAGACAGGGAATTTTTACTAGGATTTAATGTCAGGAATTGTGAAAAAACGGATTTAAACGTATTTGGCTAAAGTGTATGTAAACTTCCGACTTCAACTGTAAGTCCGGGTCCAAAAATTAAGAGTACAGATCATTTTATGGGATAATACAAATGTTTTTGAGTAAATGTATGTATTTGTTGTCTTCATTTTGATAAGAGAGATGACAATGTAATGATTTTAAGGTTATTTGTTGATGTGAATATCCACAGTTTCAGATTTTATAGTTTTGTCATTAGATTTGGTGTGGAGTGGGGTTACCAGAATTTATAGCCCAATAAATGATAGTGTGTGTGTGTGTGTGTGTGTGTGTGTGTGTGTGTGTGTGTGTGTGTGTGTGTGTGTGTGTGTGTGAGAGAGAGTTGTCAGAACTAAGAGAAACCATGCAAGCCTATTTTTGTATGTCTCACAAATATTCATCAGCGTTTTCAAGTCATAAGCTAGTGTGAGCACATTTACGTAAAGAGTGTTTACTTTTGAAGATGCTGTGTGGTGGAGGACAACTGATAAACATCAAATCAGGCAAAACACAGTCTGAGACTTTGACCGGTAGTTGATAGAGTTGCTCATATTTTGATAGTACGAAAATACTTCAAACTGTCATCAAGCTTATTAAAATCAACAGTAATTGTTTGTCTAACATCCTTGGATATGTTGCGAGCCTCGTTCCAGACTCATTTGAATCCAAATGACAATTAAGTCTGATGATCTCATCGACGGTGAACGGTGTCGTCAGCAGATTAGGGAACACAAACCAATCATAGTCGGCGAGATGAAAAGGAATAAGAAAACAATAATGATATTATTCATCCCAATCTTGATTGTTTATGAAAGCTGCCTGAAATGTCCCTGGCGAACGGAGCATTTCAGTGCCATCTTTTGGCCAAAACCACTGAGGAATTGTGGCCAAACGCCATTGAAACCGAACCATTCAGCTTGGTAAAAGTTTTTGCAGTCTGGTAGGCCTACAAACTGTACAGTTTGTGATTAGCTTTTTCCCCAAGAGTTGAAAAAGTACCACGAGTGACTGTCCATTTCCATGAACAAACAACTGAACTGGAGTCTGTTCTTGGGCTCTGGTACACTTGAGTTTGGCCTCGATGGAATTTGATGAAGCAAATGGTTTATTAGATCTTGAGCTCTGGGGTTTACCAAAAATGTCAAATGTTTTTCCAAAGGCTTACATGACACTGATCAGAATAGGAAACTGTACACAGTACAGTCAAATGAGTGATCTTTTTCCATGAACACATTTACCAATCAAACCAAAATGTATTTCCAAGGGCAATCACAACACCAATCAGAATGTGGAACTGTAAAGTAGATGTTTTTCCAAAGGCATATGCAAAACCAATAAGAATTGGAAACTGTACACAGTATATTGCACAAATATTTTCAGGAATACATAAACAGCCTGAACAGTCAGTCTCTTTGTGTCTTCAATTCCCGAAACTATACAATTACAGTGTGGTTGGTGCACTGATGTCACGCCCTGACCTTAGAGAGCATTTTATGTCTCTATTTTGGTTTGGTCAGGGTGTGATTTGGGTGGGCATTCTATGTTCATTTTTCTATGTGTTGTATTTCTTTGTTTTGGCCGGGTATGGTTCTCAATCAGGGACAGCTGTCTATCGTTGTCTCTGATTGGGAACCATACTTAGGTAGCATTTTCCCACCTGTGTTTTGTGGGTAGTTATTTTCTGTTTAGTGTTTTCTGCACCTGACAGAACTGTTTCGGTTTCGTTTTGCACTTTGTTATTTTGTTCTAGTTCTAGTAAATAAAAGTCATGAACACTTACCATGCTGCGCTTTGGTCCGATTCTTCCTCTTCAGACGACGACACCCGTTACAACTGAACACTAGGGATGGGCATTTGAAATGATTTGATCGGTGACAGTTCTTGTGGAACCTCCGTTATGTGCACGCCTGTAATTGCTATTTGATGTTGAGAAAGTAGCGTACCGTTGTCAGTGCTGACTGGAGGGCTAAATGAGCTAGCTCAATGCACTGTCATAAAAAACTACATTGCATAGGGGTACTGTGATGCACATTCAAGATAATGTGTATCTATTAAACATAAGTCCTTGGCATATACTTCTTCCCAATTCGAAATGTATTTGGCTGGTATTTTAGGAGTCTCTGTGTGTGTGGAAAATGGACGATAAAGTGACCTTCTTTTAAACAGGTTTGGTGGTGAGATTGTATTTCTGTCTGTAATAAAGCCCTCATTCTGATTGGGTGGACCTGGCTCCCCAGTGTGTGCACCCTTACCCAGTCATTTGAAATCCATTGATTAGGGCCTAATTTGTTAATTTCAATTGACTGATTTCCTTATATGAACTTTAACTCAGTAAAATCTTTGAAATTGTTGCATGTTGAGTTCATATTTTTGTTCAGTATATACATTATTATTTATTTAACCTTTATATAACTAGGCAAGTCAGTTAAAAACAAATTCTTATTTACAATTCCTTAGACCGCTGCACCACTCGGGAGCCCGAGTGCACTGGGTATACTAAAACAGCAAACTTTGCAATAAAAGGTTCTGAGTCTGCAAAACATCAAGGATACCTGCTCTTTCCATGACATAGACTGACGAGGTGAATCCAGCTGAAAGCTATGATCCCTTATGTCACATGATAAATTCATGGATTGTGAATGGGCAAGACAAAATATTTAAGTGCCTTTGAACAGGGAATTGTAGAAGGTGCCAGGCGCACCGGTTTGTATCAAGAACTGCAACGCTGCTAGATTTTTCACGCTCAACAGTTTCCGTGTGTATCAAGAATGGTCCACCACCCAAAGGACATCCAGCCAACTTGACACAACTGTGTGAAGTATTGGAGTCAACATGGGCGAGCATCCATGCGGAATGCTTTCAACACCTTGTAGAGTCTATGCCCAGTTAATTGAGGCTGTTCTGAGGGAAAAGGGGGAGGGTGCAACTCAAAAGGAAGGTGTTGCTAATGTTTGGTATATTCAGTGCCTTCGGAAATTATTCAGAACCCTTGATTTTTTCCCCACATTTTGTTAATTTACAGTTTTGGAATCGGCTAAACTTTGAACATTGAGATATTAAATAAATGATAGAGAAGAAGAAGCCTTGAATAGGAAGAGTGGAAGAGAATGGGTTTTGTGTCAGAAGTTAAGGGTTCTCTGTAAAAAGCCAGAAGGCTTTGGAATGTGTTTGATGGGGGAGAGGAGAGCGATGTGTTGATATAGGGAAGACAGATGGATATCTGTAGATTAGGTGAAGGAGGGGTTGAGGTCAGGAGGTGAGGGGTGAGGTCAGTTCCCCTTAAGGGAGTAATCAGGGTTAGTATCTGGTTACCTTCTTTCTCTTGGGCATAAACTAAGGATTGGAGAGAGGGAGTGTCTTACGTAGGATGTATATAACCAATGGAGAGACATGTTTTGCTGTCTGATTACAGCTGTACAGAACCTTTGGGAAGATTTAAACTTGATTAAAGCTTCTCTAGTGTCTGTGAGTCATTTACTCTGAAAAATAAGAACCTAACAACAACCTTATTCTAAAATTGATTAAATAGTTTTCCCCCCTCATCAATCTACACACAATACCCCATAATTTCCATAATGAAAAAGCAAAAACCATTATTTTAAATGTTTATATTTGCTAATAAAATAAAATAATGAAATATCACATTTAAAATAAGTATTCAGAGCCTTTACTCAGTACTTTGAAGCACCTTTGGCAGCGATTACAGCCTCGAGTCTTCCAGGGTATGACGCTACAAGCTTGGCACACTTGTATTTGGGGAGTTTCTCCCATTCTTCTCTGCAGATCCTCTCAAGCTCTGTCAGGTTGATGGGGAGTGTTGCTGCACAGCTATTTCAGGCCTCTTCAGAGATGTTAGATCGGGTTCAAGTCCACTAGGCCACTCAAGAGACTTGTCCCGAAGCCACTCCTATGTTGTCTTGGCTGTGTGCTTAGGGTCATTGTCCTGTTGGAAAGTGAACCTTCATCCCATTCTGAGGTCCAGAGCGCTCTGGAGCAGGTTTTCATCAAGGATCTCGCTGTACTTTGTTCTGTTCATCTTTGCCTCGATCCTGACTAGTCTCCCAGTCCCTGCTGCTGAAAAACATCCCCACAGCATGATGCTGACACCAACATGCTTCACCGTAGTGATGGTGCCAGGTTTCCTCCAGACGTGACGCGTAGTTTTCAGGCCAAAGAGTTCAATCTTGGTTTCATCAGACCAGAGAATCTTGTTTCTCATGGTCTGATTGTCTTTAGGTACCTTTTGGCAAACTCCAATTGGCTGTCATGTGCCTTTTACTGAGGAGTGGCTTCCGTCTGGCCACTCTACCATAAAGGCCTGATTGGTGGAGTGCTGCAGAGATGGTTGTCCGTCTGGAAGGTTCTCCCATCTCCACAGAGGAACTCTAGAGCTCTGTTAGAGTAACCATGGGGTTCTTGGTCACCTCCCTGACCAAGGCCCTTCTCCCCGATTGCTCAGTTTGGCGGGGCAGCAAGCTCTAGGAGTATTGGTGGTTCCAAACTTCTTCCATTTAAGAACGATGGAAACCACTGTGTTCTTAGAACCTTCCATGCTGCAGAAATGGTTTGGTACCCTTCCCCAGATCTGTGCCTTGATACAATCCTGTCTCGGAGCTCTACAGACAATTCCTTTGACCTCATGGCTTGGTTTTTTCTCTGACATACACTGTCAACTGTGGGACCTTATATACGTTTACAGTTGTTTGCCTTTCCAAATCATGTCCAATCAATTGAATTTACTACAGGTGGACTCTAATCAAGTTGTAGAAACATCTCAAGGATGATCAATTGAAACAGGATGCACCTGAGCTAAAATTCGAGTCTCATAGCAAAGGGTCTGAACACTTATGTAAATAAGGTATTTCTGTTATATTTTTTTTAATACATTTGTAAAAAAAAATCTATAAACCTGTTTTCACTTTGTCATTATAAGGTATTGTGTGTAGATTGCTGAGGAATTCTCTTTATTTTATCCATTTTAGAATAAGGCTATAAAAAGTCAAGGGGTCTGAATACTTTCCGAAGGCACTGTAAAGTCATTCATAAGCATGTTTAGAATTACAGGAAATTAGCTTTAAAACTGCAACATTTTCTCTTAACCCCCCCCCCCAAAAAAAAGCAGGAAATCTGGGAATCCTGGGATTGCTCTTTGTAAGGTGAGTACGTGTAGGGTTGGTTAGGGGGATTACATCAAAGCAGCACAGTTAAGAGGCATCTCTCATGATCATACAAAAGCATTATGTACCTGGTAAGGAGCATGGTGGTAAGCAAATATTGCTGCTGTAGGCCTTTCTGTTTTCTTGCAGCTTTCTATAAATTAGCTGGCTCCATTAATGTCCTTTTTGAGTTCTGTGCTAAAACAGGAAAAATAACACTCCTACCGTAGGTTACATTGACGCTCATTTTGGGCTTAGTGTGTGTGTGTGTTGTGCATGTTCATGTGCCAACGTGGACATATGTGTATGTGTGTGGTAGCATAAGAGTGGGCTTTACAGTCCTGAGTGGCAGGTAAGGCCAGAAAGGAGAGAGGGAGGGTGACTGACGACTGGGTCGTTCTACCAATTTGGTGCCTTTTGAGAAGTGTATCTTGGAGAGAAAAATAAATGTTTGATTTCACATAATTTCTACATTCTGTCTTAAAGCGCACATAAAAAATATGTTTTCCCATCGCAAGAGTTTAAAAAAAGTACTATAGTAAGTGCCTATTAAGTGCCAAATAATGTAACAGTGTTGATCGTAACAGGGTTGATGATTTAATCTTAAATCAGCCATAGATCCCCTTGTGACAGGGGGAATGGAAGCTTGCTGTGTGCAACATGGAGTGGCAATTGAATGCAAGCTTCACAAAAACATTTAAAGTGTTAAAACATTTCTTGCTCTGTCTATCTATGGGTAATAGGGTTGACGTGGTATGCTCAACCCACTCAGTTTTCCACTACAAAACACCAGGAAATGGCCAAAATAAGTAGAACCAGCACTTTTACACTATGATTTGACAATTATGCTGAATGTTTAATTAGATTTTTTTTTTTTTTTAAGGTTTCACAATGTTAAATCAAGAGTTCAGTTCACGTAAAAGAGTTGATCTTAAATAACGGACATAAGTAAATGAATCACTAAATCACATTAAATAAATAATCATCTTCAGAAATGACTGGCAAAGCAACAAAATAACTAGGGCCTTGTAATGACGGTGAAAATCATGGTTATGTGGGTTAAAATCATCTTCCGAGAAGTCACAGCGTGTGCACAGATTGAGGGACATACCAAAATGCGGAATGTTTTGCCACTTTAGCAAGTCTTTATTTGTATAAAAAATCTGATTTATTGAATTGCCCATGTGGTCCATATTAAAGGGAAACTTAATTTAATACAGTGCCTTCAGAAATGATTCATACCTCTTGACTTATTCCACATTTTGTTGTTACAGCCTGAATTCAACATTTTATTAAATCTTTTTTTTTTTTACATACAAAACTCCATAATGACAAATTGAAGACATGTTTTTAGGCATTTTTGCAAATGTATTCAAAATGAAATACAGAAATATCTTATTTACATAAGTATTCACAACCCTGAGTCAATACATGTTAGTATCACCTTTGGCATCGAGTCTTTTTGAGTAAGTCTCTAAGAGCTTTGCACACCTGGATTGTACAATATTTGCACATCATTATTTTTTTAATTCTTCAAGCTCTGTCAAGTTGTTTGTTGATCATTGCTAGGCAGCCATTTTAATTCTTGCCATATATTTGAAGCCGATTTAAGTCAAAACTCCAACTAGGCCACTCAGGAACATTCTTGGTAAGCAACTCCAATGTATATTTGGCCTTGTGTTTTAGGTTATTGTCCTGCTGAAAGGTGAATTTGTCTCCAAGTGTCTGTTGGAAAGCAGACTGAACCAGGTTTTCCTCTAGGATTTTGCCTGTGCTTAGCTCTATTCTGTTTATTTTGATACTAAAAACAAAAACTCCCTAATCCTTGCCGATGACAAGCATACCCATAACATGATGCAGCTACCACCATACTTGGTATTCAGTGATGTGTTGTATTGGGTTTTCCCCAAACATAATACTTTTGTATTCAGGACATAAAGTTAATTTCTTTGCAATTTTTGGGGGACATTTTACTTTAGCACCTTATTGCAAACAGGATGCATGTTTTGGAATATTTGTATTCTGTACAGGCTTCCTTCTTTTCAGTCTGTCATTTAGGTTAGTATAGTGGAGTAACTACAACGTTGTTGATCCATCCTCAGTTTTATCCTATCACAGCCATTCAACTCTGTAACTGTTTTAAAGTCACCATTGGCCTCATGGTGAAATCCTTGAGTGGGTTCCTTTCTCTCCGGCAACTGAGTTAGGAAGGACACCTGTATCTTTGTAGTGATTGGGTGTATTGATATTATGTGACTTGTTAAGCAAATGTTTACACATGAATGTATTTAGCCTTGCCATAACAAAGGGATTTAATACTTATTGACTCAAGACATTTAAGCTTTTAATTTTTTATTAATTTGCAAACATTTCAAAAAACATAATTCCACTTTGACATTATGGGGTATTGTGTGTAGGCCAGCAACAGAAAATCTCAATTTAATCCATTTAAAATTCAGGCTGTAACACAACAAAATGTGGAAAAAGTGAAGGGGTGTGAATACTTTCTGAAGGCACTGTATATCAGACTTTTACAATTCATTATTGGTGCATTATTTCTACTTAACATATCAAAGGGACTCAAAAAGGCACTCTTTTCGTGGAACGACCTGACTATAGCAGAGAAACTTCGAACAGCTCTGTGTGCCTGCGTGTCTCTAATACAACACCATAATAACACATTTTCCACAATGCTACAGGAGTGTTTACTCCTGGCCTACCATTTAATTAAGCCTTTAAACAGAGCAATTCTCCCTGGAAAAATAATGTGCGCAACGTCAACACTCCCGACAGCACAAATCTGCATTTGGGCATGACAGAGCCAGAGGAGAGGGGTGGCAAAAAAATACAACAGAAAAACATGGCTGCTGTGTTTATTTTCAAACCAACATTATTAAAGCCCACACAAATAAATCCAATTAACTCTGCTGGCCAGCAACGATTACAGCCTCACTGCTGCCTGAGACACTTGCCGCTAGAAACTTAACACATACAGTATTTAATATTTTTAGGCTCTGATAAATTTTGCGCCGCACCCAATCACCACTGAGGTGCTATGATGAATGAGCTGCTATGGGAGGGAGGGACGGAGAGGAATAACGTTTTTCATCTGCCCTCCTTGTGTTTTTCTTCCATCGTTTATCTGTAGAGGTCAACAGCTGAGGTCAGTGTGTGTATCCCTTTACTTGACCCCACGTGTACACAACCATCCGTTCTGTGTGTGTGTGTGTGTGTGTGTGTCTATATTCATGTGCATATGGGTGTGTGGGTGTGTGTGTGTGTGTGTGTGTTTGCTCTGTGGTATGCCAATGACAGATATCAACTCTCGAAGTGGCATGAGTCTTCTAAAACAGCACAGCGTTCTTCAATGCACCCTTAACCTCACTACGCCACACAGTTTCTGCAGACAAGATACAAGATACAAAGATAACACCTATAAAAACCCCTCATAGAAGAAAGCACAATATCCAGCTTGCCCTAATTTATCCACATAGTAAACACAAGCAACACCCAAACATCAATCAAACCCAAGCCAAGGCATCCCGAGGCCCAATCAAAACTCTCCACAGGACAGTTGTAGTGGAGTAATACACAAGTCTGCAGAGCCATATCTCTCCGCAGGGCCCTGATTGGTGAAGCGGAGGGATATGAGCGTTACCTTGGCTGACTGGTAGTGACAGGGCCAGCCAGGGGAGCTACAGTAGCTAGGAGCCCAGGGTGTTATGATGGATGGAGCAAAGCCCGTGTGTTGAACAGGAGCTTTTCAAATCCTGTTGTCTGTTCTCTGGGACTGGCATACTGCCTGACTGGCTGGATACACTTCATACTGTGGATGTCAACACTGAGAAGAGAGTGTTGTTACCTTGGATGAAATTCGCGATCGTTCACAAGGAAGGAGAGATTTGAGGTGTCAAATATGTGTGTTTGAGGTGTGTACGTGCAGTAGGGTTGTAAAGTTCTGGTAACTTTCCCTATTCACAGGTTCTCCAGAAATATCGGTTGAAGGATTCACAGATTTCCTGCTTATTCACATCTGATTCCAGGAATCTTCCAACTGGAATTTCTAGAAAATCTTGACATTTTTGGGGAACATTTACTGGAATTTTGCAACCATCGTGTGTAGTGTGTATATGTTATTGTCACTGCAGTGTTTTTAATGTTGACATATTTATGAAATGTGTTTTCACTTTGTTGGATTTGTAGGATATGTTTCTGTTCATTTGTGTCTGCAGCCTAAGTGTGTGGAAGCATTCTCATATTTGTTTATGACTTTGTGTGTGTGTGTGTGTGTGTGTGTGTGTGTGTGTGTGTGTGTGTGTGTGTGTGTGTGTGTGTGTGTGTGTGTGTGTGTGTGTGTGTTTTGACCTTAACAAGGGCCCCAGGACCAGTGGAATCAAAATAGCCCCATAACATCACAGATCCACCACCATATTTTACACTAGGTATGTGGTTTGTTTCTGCTAATGCATCCTTATTTCGACGCAAAGCCCACCACTGGTGTGCGTGGCCAAAGAGCTCTATTTTCATGTCATCTGACCATAGCACCGGTTTCAATCGATGTGCCAATGCCATTTCACAAACTCCAGGCTTTTACATTTGTTGGATGATATTAGAGCTCTTTTGGCACTAATGATGCCCCCTTTCCTCACTCCCTCTCTTCCTTATCTGTGTCCTTCTACCTCCTGCTCTTGCTTCCTCCGCCTCTTTCTATTTCTCCCATGTCTGTGACCCTATCTCCTTTTCCTTTCAACACTTTTTTCTTTATCTACAATACATCCCTCTCTCCCTCGGTCTCCATCTTTTCATCATGTCAAAGTAATGTAAGCATCCATGAGACAATAAGGCAAAGACTCTCAAATTAGTGAAGCAATATAGAGCTTACTAAACCCTAATGAGTATCTCCATAACATAAAAGGGCTGTGCATTTATGTTTTTATACATAGCTAATCGGTCAATTAAACTCTTCTGCGTTGGCCTGGGTCGTAATCCACCTGTCTTAGACTACCTATACCCTCACTCCCTCAAACAAAAGTGACACAAATCTGTTTCTTCTCCTTCCCCCCTCTTTCTTCACTTTCAGATGCGTCTCATTTATCTAATGAGGCCTCGCAGGGCGTCAGCCCAAAGCAGGCCTCAATCGATCAGGAGGTCCGGCGGGTGTTTTATTAGTGGCCGTGGGGAGTGGCATGCAGTGGCCTTCTCGCTCCCTCCTCCCCATCCGCCCCCACATTCCCCTGTCTCTTCAGCGCCCACACTCCCCTCCCTATCTGCCCCCACACACTACCCGCAGGCATGGGGCTGGTGGGAGCTGCTGGTGTGACAGGTACAGGAGGAAGAGAGGAGGAAGAGACACCACGCCGCCTCTGTTGCCGTGGCAGGGTCTAATTAGCGCGTTGCCATGGGACACCAGGGCAAGGGGGAGGGGGAGATGTGATGGTAGGATTGCAGGGTGGGCTGGGAGAGGTTAGAGGATTAGAGTGAGGGCTGGAAGGGAGAAGAGAGGAAGAGTGAGGTGAGAGTTGTAGTGCTCACATAGGCTCAGGTAAGACTAGTCCACAGGCCCTTACACAGCAGGTTCTAATGAGAGACTCAACATCTAGGTGTCCGAGGCACAGGAAGAGCCTCCTAATCAAATCAAAGTTCATTGGTCGCGTACACAGATTTGCAGATGTTAATCGCAGGTGCAGCGAAGTGCTTGTGTTTCTAGCTCCAACAGTGCAGTAATGCCTAGCAATTTAAAAAAAACTATACACACATAATCCAGTAAAATAAAAAGTTATAAAAGATGAGCCATGACTAGAATACAGTATATACAGTACATATTAAGTGGGTTAAACAGTATGTAAACATTATTCAAGTAACCACTGTTCAATGAGTCTATGTACAGGTGCAGGGTAGAGTACCAGGTGGTAGCCGGCTAGTAACAGTGACCAAGGTTCAGGGCAGGGTAATGGGTGGAGGCCGGCTAGTGGTGCCTGTTTAACAGTCTGATGGCCTGGAGATAGAAGCTGTTTCTTAGTCTCATGGTCCCAGCTTTGATGCACCTGTACTGTCTCCACCTTCTAGATGATAGCGGGGTGAACAGGCCGTGGCTTGGGTGGCTGAGGTCCTTGATGATCTTTTTGGCATTCCTGTGACACCGGGTGCTGTAGATGTCCTGGAGGGCAGGCAATGTGCCCCCAGTGATACGTTGGGCTGACCGCACCAACCTCTGGAGATCCCTGCGGTTGCAGACGGTGCAATTGCCGTACCAGGCGGTGATACAGCCTGACAAGATGCTCTCAATGATGCATCTGTAGAAGTTGGAAGGTCTTAGCGGCCAAGACAAATTTCTTCACCTCCTCCCTGTAGGCCGTCTCATTGTTGTTGGTAATCAGGCCTACCTCTGTTTTGTCATCAGCAAACTTGATGATTGAGTTGGAGACGTGTGGCCACGCAGTAAGGAGTTAACAGGGAGTACAGTAGGGGGCTGAGCACGCACCCCTGTGGGGCCCCTGTGTTGAGGATCAGCATGGCGAAGGTGTTGCTGCCTACCTTCAACACTTGGGGTCCAGGACCCAGTTGCACCGAGAGGGGTTCAGACCCAGGGCCCTGAGCTTAGAGGGCACTATGGTGTTGAAGGCTAAACTGTAGTCGATGAACAGCATTCTTACAAAGGTATTTCTATTGTCCAGGTGGGACGTATGATGCTGTGAGAGGGGTGTGAGATGAGATCGCACATTTGTGCGTGTATGTGTGTGTTTGTGTATATGTACACATCTTTCTGTCTGTGTATATGTCTATGTGTGTATGTGTGTGTGTGAGTGTCAAGACATCCAAGCGACTCTACACCACAGCTCTCATTGATAAGGGATGAATGACAGTAATTAACTGGAGGTGAGGTGTTTAATAGACAGCATGGGCAATGCTAAATCACTCAGCATACGTGAATAAGATTCTCCTACTGAGTTAGGATTTCTCCAAACTAAAGAGCCAGCTACATAAATACCCTAATTAGATCGAGCCTGTCTCATCTTAACCAATTTGCTTTTCCTCCCTCATAGGCAGTATTCTGAGGCTATGTTCGAAATGGCAACCTATGGGCCCTGGTCAAAAGTAGTGCAATATTAAGGGAATTTGGTCAAATAAAAATGTGCGGCCCCCCAAAGAAATGCCACCCCACACCATGACTGACCCACCGCCAAACCGGTCATGCTGGAGGATGTTGCAGGCAGCAGAACGTTCTCCACGGCGTCTCCAGACTCTGTCACGTCTATCACGTGCTCAGTGTGAACCTGCTTTCATCTGTGAAGAGCACAGGGCGCCAGTGGCGAATTTGCCAATCTTGGTGTTCTCTGGCAAATGCCAAACGTCCTGCACGGTGTTGGGCTGTAAGCACAACCACCACCTGTGGACGTCGGGCCCTCATACCACCCTCATGGAGTCTGTTTCTGACCGTTTGAGCAGACACATGCACATTTGTGGCCTGCTGGAGATCATTTTGCAGGGCTCTGGCAGTGCTCCGCCTGATCCTCCTTGCACAAAGGCGGAGGTAGCGGTCCTGCTGATGGGTTGTTGCCCTCCTACGGCCTCCTCCACGTCTCCTGATGTACTGGCCTGTCTCCTGGTAGCGCCTCCATGCTCTGGACACTACGCTGACAGACACAGCAAACCTTCTTGCCACAGCTCGCATTGATGTGCCATCCTGGATGAGCTGCACTACCTGAGCCACTTGTGTGGGTTGTAGACTCCGTCTCATGCTACCACTAGAGTGAAAGCACCGCCAGCATTCAAAAGTAACCAAAACATCAGCCAGGAAGCATAGGAACTGAGAAGTGGTCTGTGGTCACCACCTGCAGAACCATTCCTTTATTGGGGGTGTCTTGCTAATTGCCTATAATTTCCACCTTTTGTCTATTCCATTTGCACAACAGCATGCGAAATTTATTGTCAATCAGTGTTGCTTCCTAAGTGGACAGTTTGATTTCACAGAAGTGTGATTGACTTGGAGTTACATTGTGTTGTTTAAGTGTTCCCTTTATTTTTTTGAGCAGTGTATATATATATATGAGTAGTGATAACAGAAGTGCTGGTGGTAGGTCTACTGAAGATTATGGAGAAGTCTTGGGGTAGATATGGGTGTGTGTGCGTGCATGCGTGTGTAGTTGGGTAGGTGTGCATATGTGTGTTTATACAACGGGTGGTTCTAATCCTGAATGCTGATTTGGTTAAAACCGCATTCCTGCCAGTGTCTATTCCACAAATTACCATCAGCTAAATCTATGACGTTAAAATGCCTATTTACTCTGTTCCATCTGACTGCGCAATCCACTGTCTGATCAGCCCAGCTTCAATTTATAAACTTGATCTCCACTATAAAAAGCATCTAGAAATTCTCACATTTCTTTTAGATTAACAATTCGTTTTCAACGGCGGAGATTTGTATGAACCTTGCAGTCTGTCTCTCCGACATTTGCAACGTTGTTTCAATATTCAAATTTGATCTCCAGCTATCCCATAGTATTGAGCGTGTCGTTAGTCGGGACGAGGCAGACAGGCAGGCAGCATTTCTAATCCAGTCGAAATTGTGAATTAGATGGCATCATCTTTATGGATATATACAAAGAAATGTCAATTGAAAAAAGGTCAAACTAAACGAAGTGCAGCTAGTTGGCAGTCTTTCCAGCTTCAGTTTGAAGTGATTGTGTGAGCTGTGTTGTTGGCTAGCTCCTCTGAACAACAGTGTCCTGAAGAGAGAGAGCACATTTTCTATGCCAGGTGAAATCACACCTCGTTAGCTCATTGTTATGGATTCATCCAAATAAATGTCACTAGAAAACAGCTTAAACAAATGCAGCTACTGTTGTTATTCTGGCTGCACTGTTTGACATGACCGTAAATAAGTAGTTGGCTAGCTAGCAAGCAAGGGATAAGAACGTTGCCTGCCAGCATGGCAACGGAACACTTAGAACGAACGACTGGGTCGCATGTGCATAGATACAGAACAAAAAGACTGAACGACTGGGTAACTGGTAACCGAACCGATAAAATGAACGACCAGCCGGCTTGGGTAGAAAGATTTGTGTCGGAACTATATCTTGTGGAAGGATGAAATAGTATGACTAAATTAATCAAAATAACATTTTTTATGAAAATATAGAAATCGTTATTTGAATATGTTGGTAAACCAATGTATAAAAGTGATAATACCTTCAAAGGCGGTGTTTGGAGGATATATTGGCACGGAGACAACGTCTCGGGCCTAACAACACCAGTGCCAATATATCCTCCAAACACCGTGTTCTCAGGTATTATCAGTTAAGTGTGCAAGTGTATTTGTGTGGGTGTGAATGTGTGCCTGTGTGTGTGTGTGTGTGTGGTCTCTCCCCTATCTCCTTCCATTCCCTTTCCCTCTGAGTTGATGGTTTGGGCTGATAGTGGGGTTGATCTTAATGGACAGACTGATCAAACAATCATGTCTGCTGTAATTCTACTATTGAAATTCTTTGAACATTATAACACATGCTTAATCCGGCTAGTAGTCATCTGCGATTGGATGGAGATGTGTGTAGGTGTACTGTATGTGTGAGGGTTTGTAAGTGTACGTACAGTTGAAGTTGGAAGTTTACATACACCTTAGCCAAATACATTTAAACTCAGTTTAAATTCCTGACATTTAATCCTAGTAAAAATTCCCTGTTTTAGGTCAGTTAGGAGCACCAGTTTATTTTAAGAATGTGAAATGTCAGAATAATTGTACAGAGAAATATTTATTTCAGCTTTTATTTCTTTCATCACATTCCCACTAGGTCTGAAGTTTACATACACTCAATTGGTATTTGGTAGCATTGCCTTTAAATTGTTTAACTTGGGTCAAACGTTTCAGGTAGCCTTCCACAAGCTTCCCACAATAAGTTGGGTGAATTTTGGCCCATTCCTCCTGACAGAGCTGGTGTAACTGAGTCAGGTTTGTAGGCCTCCTTGCTCGCACACGCTTTTTCAGTTCTGCCCACACATTTTCTATAGGCTTGAGGTCAGGGCTTAGTGATGGCCACTCCAATACCAATACGCTAGCGTCCCACCTCGACAACAGCCAGTGAAATTGGCGCCAAATTAAAAAACAACAGAAATCCCATAATCAAATATCCAAGTATTATACACCATTTTAAAGATAAACTTCTTTTAAATCCAACCACAGTGTCCGATTTCAAATAGGCTTTACGGCGAAAGCACACCAAACGATTATGTTAGGTCAGCGCCTAGTCACAGAAAACCATACAGCCATTTTCCAGACAAGGAGAGGGCTCACAAAAGTCAGAAATAGCGATTAAATGAATCACTAACCTTTGATAATCTTCATCAGATGGCACTCACAGGACTTCATGTTACACAATAAACGTGTGTGTTTTGTTCGATAAAGTTAATCTTTATGTCCAAAAACCTCATTTGAAATTGGGGTGTTATGTTCAGAAATGCATTGTCTCAAACAAACATCCGGTGAAAGTGCAGCGAGCCACATCAAATTACAGAAATACTCATCATAAACATTGATAAAAGATACAAGTGTTAAACATACGAATAAAGATAAACTTCTCCTTAATGCAACCGCTGTGTCAGATTTCAAAAAGGCTTTACGGTGAAAGCACACTTTGCGATTATGTTAGGTCAGCGCCTAGCCACAGAAAACCATACAGCCATTTTCCAACCAAGGAAAGGTGTCACAAAAGTCAGAAATAGCATAAAAATGAATCACTTACCTTTGATGATCTTCATCTGGTGGCACTCCCAGGTCTCCATGTTAGACAATAAATGTACGTTTTGTTCGATAATGTCCCTCTTTATGACCAAAAACCTCCTTTTTGTTCACGAGTTTAGTCCAGTAATCCGAATGCACAAGGCGCAGGAACTAAGTCCAGACTAAAAGTTTTTAAAAAGTACAATAAAAGTTCGTAGAAACATGTCAAACGATGTTTAAAATCAATCCTCAGGTTGTTTTTTGTCATAAATAATCAATAATATTTCAACCGGACAAAAGCTTCGTCAATAGAAAAGGAGAAACGAAAAAGGCGTGCTCCTGATCACGCGCTTGGCTCATGTCTGGAAATTTCCACTGTCCTCTCATTGAAAGTGCTGTATATCCCTCATTTTTCAGAGTAAAAGCCTGAAACAATGCCTAAAGACTGGTCACATGTAGAGGAAGCCATAGAGCTCGTGAACTGGGTCCTAAGTCTTTGTATGGTGGATAGGCTTCCAATGGAAAAACAGCCTTTCAAAAAAATAGTACTTCCTGGTTGGATTTTCCTCAGGTTTTCGCCTGCCATATCAGTTCTGTTATACTCACAGACATTATTTTAACAGTTTTCAAAACTTTAGAGTGTTTTCTATCGAAATCTACTAATTATATGCATATCCTAGCTTATGGGCCTGAGTATCAGGCATTTTAATTTGGGCACGCTTTTCATCCGGCGGTGAAAATACTCGCACATGCTTTTTCAGTTCTGCCGACACATTTTCGATAGGCTTGAGATCAGGGCTTTGTGATGGCCACTCCAATACCTTGACTTTGTTGTCCTTAAGCCATTTTGCCACAACTTTGGAAATATGCTTGGAGTCATTGTCCATTTGGAAGACCCTGACTGATCTCTTGAGATGTTGCTTCAGTATATCCACAATATTTTCCTGCCTCATGACGCCATCTATTTTTTTAAGTGCACCAGTCCCTCCTGCAGCAAGCACCCCCACAACATGAACCTGACACCCCCGTGCTTCACGATTGGGATGGTGTTCTTTGGCTTGCAAGCCTCCCCCTTTTCCTTCCAAACATAACAATGGTCATTATGGACAAACAGTTCTATTTTTGTTTCATCAGACCAGAGGACATTTCTCCAAAAAGTACAGTCTTTGTCCCCATGTGCTGGTGCAAACCGTAGTCTGGCTTTTTTATGGCTGTTTTGGAGCAATGGCTTCTCCTTGCTGAGCGGCCTTTCAGGTTATGTCGATATAGGACTCGTTTTACTGTGGATATAGATACTTTTGTACCTGTTTCCTCCAGCATCTTCACACGGTCCTTTGCTATTGTTCTGGGATTGATTTGCTTTTTTTACACCAAAGTATGTTAATCTCTAAGAGACAGAACGAGTCTCATTCCTGAGCGGTATGATGGCTGAGTGGTCCCATGGTGTTTATACTTGCATATTATTGTTTGTACAGATGAACGTGGTACCTTCAGGCATTTGGGAATTGCTCCCAAGGATGAACCAGACTTGTGGAGGTCTCCAATTTCTTTTTTGAGGTCTTGGCTGATTTCTTTTGATTTTCCCATGTCAAGAAAAGAGGCACTGAGTTTGAAGGTAGGCCTTGAAATACATCCACAGGTACACCTCCAATTGACTCAAATTATGTCAATTAGCCTATCAGAAACTTCTAAAGCCATGACATCATTTTCTGGAATTCTTCAAGCTGTTTAAAAAGGCACAGTCAACTTAGTGTATGTAAACTTCTGACCCACTGGAATTGTGATAAGGTGAATTAAGTGAAATAATCTGTCTGTAAACAATTGTGTCATGCACATGCACAAATAAGATGTCCTAACCGACATGCCAAAACTATAGTTTGTTAACAAGAAATTTGTAGAGTGGTTGAAAAACGAGTTTTAATGACTCCAACCTAAGTGTATGGTAACTTCCGACTTCAACTGTATATATGAATGTACAATATAAGTTTGTGTGTGTGTTTTACTTTAATAACACTACCGGTCAAAAGTTTTAGAACACCTACTATATAAGAAAAACCCTTGAATGAGTAGGTGTTCTAAAACTTTTGAACAGTACTGTATGTGTCACGCTCTGACCTTAGAGAGACTTTTTTATGTCTCTTTTTGGTTTGGTCAGGGTGTGATTTGGGTGGGCATTCTATGTCCTTTATTTCAATGATTTGTTTACATAGACCTTGATGAAAAGGTCTGTGTGTCAACTAGGCAAATGAGAAAGCCAAAACAAAATCATACAAAGCAAGACTACACGGGTATGGTTCTCAATCAGGGACAGCTGTCTATCGTTGTCTCTGATTGGGAATCATACTTAGGCAGCCCTTTTTCCCACCTGTGATTGTGGGTAGGTAGTTGACTTTTGTTAGTGGCACTTAGCCCTCGTAAGCTTCATGGTCGTTTATTTTTGTTTCTTGTTTTGTTGGCGACATTCTATAATAAAAGGAAATGTACGCTCACCACGCTGCACTGTGGTCCACTTCTTTCGACGGCCGTGACAGTATGTACGTACATTGTGTGTGTGCATTTCTATACCGTATGTGTATGTTTGTGTGTGTGTGTGTGCATGCACCCCGAGCCATTTCTTATCACAAGCAGTTAAAAATTGTACAGTTGTCTTTTTTGACAGAATAGACAGTTAAAAGAGGGCGAGAGAGATGGAGGAGGAGATAAAAAGTGATCAGATAAGAGGGAAGAAAAGGGAGGGAAGGGGCAGGGGATTTTGACTTTAAAATGAATGCTTTTCCGCTTGCTGGGCAGACCTCTGACACTGCCTCTGGGCAGGAGTGTGTGAGAGGTGTGTGTGATAATATATCTTTCTCCATTCCTCCTTCCCTCCATCGCTCTGGGAGGTCATGAATATAGATGAAGGCTGCTGCAGAGGGGAGAGGGGAGGGCCATGCTCCAGCACCTCCCACACCCTCCCTGCTGGCACATGCACATGTGTTTGTGTGTGTGTCTGTGTATACATGCACATGTGTGTGTCCATGTTTAGCTTTGAATAATATATTTCGCAATCAACTGTGCCTCAATCCCTAACTCAACGTATATGCCATGTTTTGTGTTGCACAGTGAAAGTCAAAAAGGTGTAATACACTACCTCATCCAGGGTTAAAGCTAATGATACATGTTCCCCTCCTGACAATGAGACAGGCTAATGATGCCACATATGATAAAGCTGTTACTCTGTCTTTTGGACAACGCCATGGATGGACCATGCTCAAATCTGGGCGCTCATCCACCAAATTAATATGACTGTCTGTGTGTCTGTCCCAGTGTGTGCATCGCAACCACAAATGTACCTGCTCACAGAATATTTCATTCATCTGGAAAAGAGATAAAAAATTTGTGTGTGTGTGTGTGTGAGAGAGAGAGATTTTAAATCAGTTTTTTACAGATTCCACTGACAGTTTATTTTCCCAGTCTCCTCTTTCTTTCTTTTTTTGAACAATTAAGAGAGACAATGCTTCCCAAGGAATGTGTGATAGACACTAGGTATTTTGCCAAAATCTCAGGAGCAAAATTGCTCCTGCTTTTACAGTAGTTAGTTTCACTCTATGATTATAATGCTATACAAATAAAGCAATGACAATCTTAAAAAACATCAGTCAATCTCGTCAATCAATTATAGAATAACATATTCAATGTAGTTGTCCCATGCAGAGACAGTCATTTACAAAATAGGTTACATCCAAAAAGCTAGACCACTTACACAATGTAATGACTTTATTGTTTGTCTCACTTGTTCATGCTCTATTTCCAGCTAAAAGATATTGATGCCGAAACAAAGAGTTCAAACTATCGTGTCAAGCCAGACTTTGTCAGACTGAGACATTTTCATTGTTACTGTTGATGTTTTCTTCCCACTCTTTCCTCTGTTTATGCATTTCTCATTTGTGCAACTTCCTACTCGGAGACAGAAATTAAAAACTATTTTTGACAGCCACCAACAACAACAGTTGTCACGGGTTTGGCAGAAATCCAGAATAAATGTCTCGAGTTTGGTTGAAATGCTCTACTCTAGGCAACAATACTGTTATGAACGCTCTAGCTGCTTTAAGAAGGATGAGACCGCTTGTGGAACAAAGAATGAACTCTATGATGACACGTGCCACGTCACGATTCTCTACCTGTCTACCCAAAGTGTGCGTTTGTTCACTTCCCTTCACAGATTTTAAAGGAAGGTACATTTAAATCCATAGTGAAGAGTGTACACATTCACACTTCGGTAGAAAGGTAGACAAATAAGATGTAGCGATACTGGCCTGTATCTCACTGCCGCCACCAAATGTAAGAATAGCCTTGGCCTCCTACATGTTTACCAGATGACAGGCAGATGGACCGTTGCGGCCCCACTGATGACCAGGTGGCTCAGCCACAACATGAGCCTGGTCGGTTCCGTCGGTCAGTCCTAATCCCCCAAACCACTCTCTGTGGTACCATGAACTCACCACGCCAGGTCTGCATCACCTGGGTAAGCCAGAACACTCCCTTCCCTTCATCTCTCCATCCCTCCAGTCATCACCCAACAGAGCTGGCCATCTGTGATACTTGCAATGTACATGGGATGGCATACCAGGCTGACTGCATAGATACAATGGGCCTACTATGAATATGGAAATAAGCATACTTGAAAGAAGGATAAACATGTTTTAAAAGCGCTAAATAACTGTCAGTTTGTCACCAGAAATGTATTTCTGTATATATATATATATATATATTATATACATAAAATGTTAGTAATTTAGCAAAATTAAGGTTAAGTACCTTGTTCAAGGGCACATCGACAGAGTTTTCACCTAGTCGGCTCCGAGATTCAAACCAGCGACCTTTCGATAACTGGCCCAGCGCTCTTAACCGCTCGGCTACCTGCCACCCCACGTTGCCACATGTCCAAGTGTGCATGCGAGGAAGGTCAGCTTGTGTGTGTGGGAATATGATCTATATATAGGCAAAAAATTCCACTTACAGTGCAGTGATATTCAGAGATTTTGGGATTTAGGTATTTTTTCCTACTAACCTAGAGTCAGGTGAACTCATGGATATAATTTGTATGTCTCTGCTTGCAGTTTGAAGATAATTGACGTTAGTATATCGTTAGCTTAGCGCAATTGCTGGACGTCTCTGGGTCCTCCTCTCAAAATCAGGGAAATAGACCTTTAACTCAGGAATGGTCAACTTTGATGGGGGTGGGGGCCACAGAAAATCTGATCTCATCATGAGGGTCCGCAGTAGCTCGCGGGTCTGTGTACCCACATCCCCACACATGCAGTAAGAGCCGGCCATAGCCTTTTGGGGGCCCCAAGAAATTTCTTGTTGCGGGGCCCAGCCACCTTGAGAGCAAACCATTTTAGCGGCCCTCCTCTTGACATTAGAGAGAACAAATTGTTTTAGAGTTTATTTTCCTGCAATTCTATACATTTTGCCATGGGGCGTAGAGAAAATGTTGCAGTTTTAAATGACGTTTGCTGCAATTCTACACATTTTGCCATAAAGTGGAGAGAAAGGTTTGCCATTTTTAATATGATATTTGAGTGAAAGTGACTAACAAAATCTATGGGGGCCACTCAGTCATTAATTCGACCATGATTACTACAAGTTTAGATAGCTGGCCGCTAGACTAACTTACTAACCGTAAACATTTTTGCTGACGTGCTAATTGAGTGACTGTCATAACCAAACAAAAACCGCTGATGCACAAGCACATTTTGAAATTGTACCTTGATTGTATCTTTATTCTACTATTCTAACTCTCAACAGTAAGTTGAGACCCTGACTGAGTTCCTAATTATATATATATATCAATTACTGAGAGTTACAGTTAATCTAAGGAAATCAGTCAATTGAAATATATTCTTTAGGCCCTAATCTATGGATTTCACATGACTGAGAATACAGATATGCATCAGTTGGTCACAGATACCTTCCAAAAAAAAAGTAGGGGCATGGAACAGAAAACCAGACCGTATCTGGTGTGACCACTATTTGCCTCATGCAGCGCGACACATCTCCTTTCTCATAGAGTTGATCAGGCTGTGTATTGTGGCCTGTGGAATGTTGTCCCACTCCCCTTCAATGGCTGTGCGAAGTTGCTGGATGATGGCGGGAACTGCAACACGCTGTCGTACACATTGATCCAGAGCATCCCAAACATGCTCAATGGGTGACATGTCTGGTGAGTATGCAGGCCATGGAAGAACTGGGACATTTTCAGCTTCCAGGAATTGTGTCCAGATCCTTGCGACATGGCGCCATGGTTTATCATGCTGAAACATAAGGTGATGGCGGCGGATGAATGACACAACAATGGGCCTCAGGATCTCATAACGGTATTTCTGTGCATTCAAATTGCCATCGATAAAATGCAATCGCGTTTGTTGTTCGTAGCTTATGCCTGCCCATACCATAACCCCACCATCACGGGGCACTCTGTTCACAATGTTGACATCAGCAAACTGCTCGCCCACACAACACCATACATGCTGTGTGCCATCTGCCGGGTATTGTTGAAACCGGGATTAATCGGTGAAGAACACAATTCTCCAGCGTGCCATTGGCCATTGAAGGTGAGCATTTTCCCACTGAAGTCGGTTACGATTCCGAACTGCAGTCAGGTCAAGACCCTGGTGAGGACGATAAGCACACAGATGAGCTTCCCTAAGAAGGTTTCTGACAGTTTGTGCAGAAATTCTTCAGTTGTATAAACCAATAGTTTTATCAACTGTCCGGGTGGCTGGTCTCAGACGATCCCGCAGGTGAAGAAGCCTTATGTGGAGGTTCCTGGGCTGGCGTTGTTACACATGGTCTGCAGTTAGACGTGCTGCTAAATTCTCTAAAACGATGTTGGAGGTGGCCTATGGTAGAGAAATGAACATTCAATTCTATGGCAACAGCTCTGGAGGACATTCCTGCAGTCAGCATCCCAACTGCACACTCCCTCAAAGCATGAGACATCTGTGGCATTGTGTTGTTTGACAAAACTGCACATTTTAGAGTGGCCTTTTATTGTCCCTACCACAAGATGCACCTGTGTAATGATCATGCCGTTTAATCAGCTTCTTGATATGCCACACCTGTCAGGTGGATGGATTATCTTGGCAAAGGAGAAATGCTCATTAACAGGGGTGTATACACATTAATGCACAAAATTTGAGAGAAATAAGCTTTTTGTGCATATGGACAATTTCTGGGATCTTTTGTTTCAGCTCATGAAACATGGGACCAACGTTTATATTTTTGTTCAGTGCATATGTATATATACACACACTGAGTGTACAAAACATTAGGAATATCTGCTCTTTCCATGACATAGACTGACCAAGTATATCCCAGTGAAAGCTATGATCCCTTATTAAATCTACTTCAATCAGTGTAGATGAATGGGAGGAGACAGGTTAAAGAAGGATTTTTTTTGACAATTGCCTTTGAGACAAGCTTTGAGATAATTAAGACATGGATTGTGTATGTGTGCCATTCAGAGGGAGAATGGGCAAGACAAAATATTTAAGTGCCTTTGAACAGAGTATGGTATTAGATGCCAGGAGCACCGGTTTGAGTGTGTCAAGAATTGCAATGCTGCTGTGTTTTTCATGCTTAACAGTTTCCATGTGTATCACGAATGGTCCACCACCCAAAAGACATCCAGCCAACTTGACACAACTGTGGGAAGCACAAACTGAGGCTGTTTTGAGGTCAAAAGGGGGTGCAACTCTATATTAGGAAGGTGTTCCTAATGTTTTGTACACTCAGTGTATATTATTATTATTATTATTTATCCACAAGCCTACAAAAGGGGGGCCACCAGTTGCCCATCCCTGTTCTAACTACTCCAAAGCTGGGTGGTTGGTCATTTATAGTCTGACATAGTAGTCCATATTTTATCAATTCTCACAGGACACTCACGAACCACATTTCAAAAACGATGGTAGTACCAGCAATCTCAAAACTGAAGCAGTCCCGTTGTCGCAGCTGGCTAGCTGTGTTGACTTGAGAGGTCACACACAGCCTATCTTTGCACCCATGGCAAATGAATGAAATGCTAATTACAAAATAAACTGCATTTAAAACATCTATAATCAACTTTGTTTTGTTTCATATCTACTTCATGTATAAAAATACATAGCTTTGGAGTAGTTAATGTATATTTCCCTGATTTGAGAGGAGCTGGCTACTGTACCTGGAGACTTCCAGGAATTGTGCTAAGCTAATGTCAATTATCTTCAAACTGCACGCAGAGACATACAAATGCTGTCCATGAGTTCATCTGGCTCTGGGTAACTAGAAAAAATACCTAAATCCCCAAATCTCTCAGTATCCCTTTAAAACTTCAGCTTTTGACCCTGAAGGAGCCAGAAAGTATAAAACAACATTGGGCTCCCGAGTGGCACAGCAGTGTAGGCACTGCATCTCAATGCTAGAGTTGTCACTAGAGACCCTGGTTTGATTCCAGGCTGTATCACAACTGGCTGTGATAGGGAGTTCTATCAGCATATCGATTGTGCTACCAGGGCTGGAAAAACCCTAGATCATTGTTATACTAATTTCCGCGACGCATATAAGGCCCTCCCCCGCCCCCCTTTCGGAAAAGCTGACCACGACTCCATTTTGTTGATTCCAGCCTACAAACAGAAACTAAAACAACAAGCTCCCGCGCTCAGGTCTGTTCAACGCTGGTCCGACCAATCTGATTCCACGCTTCAAGACTGCTTCGATCACGCGGATTGGAATATGTTCCGCATTGCGTCCAACAACAATATTGACGAATATGCTGATTCGGTGAGCGAGTTCATTAGGAAGTGCATTGACGATGTCGTACCCACAGCAACGATTAAAACATTCCCAAACCAGAAACCGTGGATTGACGGCAGCATTCGCGTGAAACTGAAAGCGCGAACCACTGCTTTTAACCAGGGCAAGGTGACCGGAAGCATGACCGAATACAAACAGTGTAGCTATTCTCTCCGCAAGGCAATCAAACAGGCTAAGTCCCAGTACAGAGACAAAATCGAGTCGCAATTCAACAGCTCAGACACAAGAGGTATGTGGCAGGGTCTACAGTCAATCACGGATTACAAAAAGAAAACCAGCCCCGTCGCGGACCAGGATGTCTTGCTCCCAGACAGGCTAAACAACTTTTTTGCCCGCTTTGAGGACAATACAGTGCCACTGACACGGCCCCCTACCAAAACCTGCGGGCTCTCCTTCACTGCAGCCGAGGTGAGTAAAACATTTAAACGTGTTAACCCTCGCAAGGCTGCAGGCCCAGACGGCATTCCCAGCCGCGTCCTCAGAGCATGCGCAGACCAGCTGGCTGGTGTGTTTACGGACATATTCAATCAATCCTTATCCCAGTCTGCTGTTCCCACATGCTTCAAGAGGGCCACCATTGTTCCTGTTCCCAAGAAAGCTAAGGTAACTGAGCTAAACGACTACCGCCCCGTAGCACTCACTTCCGTCATCATGAAGTGCTTTGAGAGACTAGTCAAGGACCATATCACCTCCACCCTACCGGACACCCTAGACCCACTCCAATTTGCTTACCGACCCAATAGGTCCACAGACGACGCAATCGCAACCACACTGCACACTGCCCTAACCCATCTGGACAAGAGGAATACCCATGTGAGAATGCTGTTCATCGATTACAGCTCAGCATTTAACACCATAGTACCCTCCAAACTCGTCATCAAGCTCGAGACCCTGGGTCTCGACCCCGCCCTGTGCAACTGGGTCCTGGACTTCCTGACGGGCCGCCCCCAGGTGGTGAGGGTAGGTAACAACATCTCCACCCCGCTGATCCTCAACACTGGGGCCCCACAAGGGTGCGTTCTGAGCCCTCTCCTGTACTCCCTGTTCACCCACGACTGCGTGGCCATGCACGCCTCCAACTCAATCATCAAGTTTGCGGATGACACTACAGTGGTAGGCTTGATTACCAACAACGACGAGATGGCCTACAGGGAGGAGGTGAGGGCCCTCGGAGTGTGGTGTCAGGAAAATAACCTCACACTCAACGTCAACAAAACAAAGGAGATGATTGTGGACTTCAGGAAACAGCAGAGGGAGCACCCCCCTATCCACATCGACGGGTCAGTAGTGGAGAAGGTGGAAAGTTTTAAGTTCCTCGGTGTACACATCACGGACAAACTGAATTGGTCCACCCACACAGACAGCGTCGTGAAGAAGGCGCAGCAGCGCCTCTTCAACCTCAGGAGGCTGAAGAAATTCGGCTTGTCACCAAAAGCACTCACAAACTTCTACAGATGCACAATCGAGAGCATCCTGTCGGGCTGTATCACCGCCTGGTACGGCAACTGCTCCGCCCACAACCGTAAGGCTCTCCAGAGGGTAGTGAGGTCTGCAGAACGCATCACCGGGGGCAAACTACCTGCCCTCCAGGACACCTACACCACCCGATGTCACAGGAAGGCCATAAAGATCATCAAGGACAACAACCACCCAAGCCACTGCCTGTTCACCCCGCTATCATCCAGAAGGCGAGGTCAGTACAGGTGCATCAAAGCAGGGACCGAGAGACTGAAAAACAGCTTCTATCTCAAGGCCATCAGACTGTTAAACAGCCACCACTAACATTTAGCGGCCGCTGCCAACATACTGACTCAACTCCAGCCACTTTAAAAATGGGAATTGATGGAAATTATGTAAAAATGTACCACTAGCCACTTTAAACAATGCCACTTAATATAATGTTTACATACCCTACATTACCCATCTCATATGTATATACTGTACTCTATATCATCTACTGCATCTTGCCATCTTTATGTAATACATGTACCACTAGCCACTTTAAACTATGCCACTTTATGTTTACATACCCTACAGTACTCATCTCATATGTATATACCGTACTCTATACCATCTACTGCATCTTGCCTATGCCGTTCTGTACCACCACTCATTCATATATCTTTATGTACATATTCTTTATCCCTTTACACTTGTGTGTGTATAAGGTAGTAGTTGTGGAATTGTTAGGTTAGATTACTTGTTGGTTATTACTGCATTGTCGGAACTAGAAGCACAAGCATTTCGCTACACTCGCATTAACATCTGCTAACCATGTGTATGTGACTAATAAAATTTGATTTGATTTGATTTGAGTCCCATAGGGCGGCACACAATTGCCCCAGCGATGTCCGGGTTAAGGTTTGGCCGGGGTAGGCCGTCATTGTAAATAAGAATTTGTTATTAACTGACTTTCGTAGTTAAATAAAGGTTAAATAAAACATTTCAGAAAGTTGTAGAGGTTCGGGCTTAGGGATATGTTAATCGTTCCACAAAATATATTTTTCTCGATCGAGACAGGCTAATATCTGCCATGACAAATTGATGCAAGTTAGGAGCTTTCAAACCAAATGGGGCCAAAACAAAGTCATAATATATGGCAGATATAAAAAGCCTTTAATGCAGCCTCAGTCATGATCAAACCTGCTGACACTTGAAAACGGTGCCTCTCAAGGATAGAGCTGTATATTTTCTCCTTGTAAAGGAGACCTTCACTTGGACTAGACTCTTTTTAATGATCGACTGCACCAAAAAAGCTATTTCTTTGTTTGAAAACAGCCTATATGGCATCGATATGAGTCAGAAACATTTATTCTAGTGCCAAAACTTACTTCAAAGTGTAAATAGGATAACTTTGGTCATAAATTCAGTCACATCCAATCATTTGTGAGTTCGTCATGACATGCACAAGGGTTGGGTTTGGATTCCAATTATGTCAACATACATGCCCTGTTTTTAACCATTAACACGTGGTGGCAATGCCTAGGGAGAATTGCTGCCACAGATAATTGTTGGCAGTAGCTTGATGTGCAATGCACATAATGCTCTGGAAATGCTCTAGTGAAAATGGGCTTCCATAAAGTTGTTCAACAATCTTGGGCAGATGGCCAGGACATCAAAAAATATATTAAAAAATGTGTGTCACATGCTTCGTAAACAACAGGTGTAGACTAAGTGAAATGCTTACTTCCCAATAATGCAGAGGAAAAAATTGTATAAAATAATAACACAAGGAAAATATAAACAATGAGTAACGATGAATTGGCTGTATACACGGGGTACCAGTACCTAGTCGATGTGCAGGGGTACGAGGTAATTGGGTTAGATATGTACTGTACACTACCGTTCAAACATTTTTTGCCCATTAAAATAACATGAAATTGATCAGAAATACAGTGTAGTTAATGTTGTAAATGACTGTTGTAGCTGGAAAAGGCTGATTTTTTTAATGGAATATCTACATAGGCGTACAGAGGCCCATTATTAGCAACCATCACTCCTGTGTTCCAATGGCACGTTGTGTTTGCTAATCCAAGTTTATCATTTTAAAATGCTAATTGATCACTAGAAAACCCTTTTGCAGTTATGTTAGCACAGCTGGAAACTATTGTGCTGATTTAAAGAAGCAATAAAACTGGCCTCCTTTAGACTGGTTGAGTATCTGGAGCATCAGCATTTGTAGGTTCAATTACAGGGTCAATGGCTAGAAACAAAGAACTTTCTTCTGAAACTCATCAGTCTATTCTTGTTCTGAGAAATGAAGGCTATTCCATGTGAGAAATTGCCAAGAAACTGAAGATCTCGTACAACGCTGTGTACTACTCCCTTCACAGAACAGCGCAAACTGTCTCTAACCAGAATAGAAAGAGGAGTGGGAGGCAAGAGGACAATTACATTAGTGTCTAGTTTGAGAAACAGACGCCTCACAAGTCCTCAACTGGCAGTTTCATTAAATAGTACCTGCAAAACACCAGTCTCAACGTCAACAGTGAAGAGGCGACTCTGGGATGTAGAGTTGCAAAGAAAAAGCCATATCTCAGACTGGCCAATAAAAATAAAAGATTAAGATGGGCAAAATAACACAGACGCTGGACAGAGGAACTCTGTTTTTTGATCAATTTGACGTTCATTTAATGGACCAAAATTACACAAAGTACCGGTCTGAAGTGAGCTCTAACGGGGCAGTCCCGTAAGTTCCCTTATATACTGACAAGTTACATTTGCATGATTTAGCTTATTCGTCATTAAAACTTCTTTGGGATAGGGGGCGGTATTTTGATGTCCGGATGAAAAGCGTGTACAAAGTAAACTGCTTGCTACTCAGGCCCAGAAGCTAAGATATGCATATTATTAGTATATTTGGATAGAAAACACTCCGAAGTTTCTAAAACTGTTTGAATCATGTCTGTGAGTATAACAGAACTTATTTGGCAGGCGAAAACCTGAGGAAAATCCATCCAGGAAGTGCCATTATTTTGAAATGGCTGTTTTTCCAATGAAAGCCTATCCACCATTTAAAGGGATAGGACCCAGATTCCGTTCCCTATGGCTTCCACTAGTTGTGAACAGTCTTTAGACATTGTTTCAGGCTTTTATTCTGAAAAATGAGGGAGAATGACAACTTTGAGTGAGTGGATAGTGGGATGTCCCCAGAGCTATTTCCTGCGAGCGACCGAGAGAGCGCCTTTCTTGTTTTTCTTTTATATTGACGACGCTATTGTCCGGTTGAAATATTATCGATTATTTAGGCTAAAAACAACTTGAGGATTGATTATAAACATCGTTTGACATGTTTCTACGAACTTTACGGATACTATTTGGAATTTTTGTCTGCCTGTTGTGACCGCATTTGAGCCATTGGATTACTGAACAAAACGCGCCAACAAAATTTAGGTTTTTGGATATAAAGAAGGACTTTATCGAACAAAACAAACATTTATTGTGTAACTGGGAGTCTTGTGAGTGCAACCATACGGAGATCATCAAGGGTAAGTGATTAATTTTATTGCTATTTCTGACTTTCGTGACTAATCTACTTGGCTGCTAACTGTTTGTAATGTTTTGTGTGCTGAGCGCTGTCTCCAGATAATCGCATGGTTTGCTTTCGCCGTAAAGCCTTTTTGAAATCTGACACGGCGGCTGGATTAACAACAAGTTAAGCTTTATTTTGATGTATTGCACTTGTGATTTCATGAAAGTTAAATATTGTAGTAATTTAATTTGAATTTGGCGCTCGACAACCGGAAGTTGTCGAGGTGGGACGCTAGCGTAGATTGACATGCTAAAATCGCCAGTGGTGTTAAGGTATGTTCTTGGCCAAGACTATGCAAACACACTGTGTTGTGATGATAATTGCCTATTTTGCAGTAAGCCTTTAAGGCTGCAGGGTCTGGTTGGAGGCGTGTCCAACCCACAGCTACCATCTTGAATTGGAGATTGACAATTCAAGATGTATTGTCATGAGTCCTGCCCTGGAGGCAGAACTGAGCGGTTTCTGGTAGATGGGCCAACTGCAAAGTCAAAATTGGCTATATTGTAAACATGTATTTGAATCAAATAGGCTTCCCAAAAATGACATTGTCGCTGTGATAAAAAGTTTGTTTTGATTGGCAACTTTGTGAATTTATCAAAATCCCATCACATAGCCTGATTTCAGATGTGTCATGTCAATAAGATTATTAGGGAAACTGTTCTTCTTACAAAGTATGTAAACGTTTAAAATTATATTAATCTGACTATTCACAATAATCATATTATTGTGTGCATACTCAGTGCCGGCCGTATTCCTATTGGTCAGTCACCGGGATCGTCTCGTAACACCAACCACACTACACGATAAAGGGAAATCAATTCTGACACTGCCAGAACTTTGTCTGAGCCTACATCCTCACATAGTGGTACTTAATCGGCAGACCTAGACCCTGTCACACTGAGGAGCCAAGACGTTTGACAATCGTTTACGTTAAGAATTTGCCCATGACGTGGACATTTTGTCTGAGATAGCAAAATTGTGTCATAAGACAGCTAAACTCATGAAGATGCTGGAGCAAACAGGTACAAAAGTATCTATATCCACAGTAAAACAAGTCCTATATTGACATAACCTGAAAGGCCGCTCAGCAAGTAAGAAGCAACTGTTCCAAAACCGCCATAATAAAGCCAGACTATGGTTTGCAACTGCACATGGGGACAAAGATTGGACTTTTTGGAGAAATATCCTCTGGTCTGATGAAACAAAAATAGAAATGTTGGGCCATAATGACCATTGTTATGTTTGGAGGAAAAAAGAGGAGGCTTGCAAGCCGAAGAACACCATCCCAACCGTGAAGCATGGGGGTGGCAGAATTATGCTGTGGGGGTGTTGTTGCAGGAGAGACTGGTGCAGGAGGGCCTGGTGCACTTCACAAAACAAATGGCATCATGAGGGAGGAAAATTATGTGGATATATTGAAGCAACATCTCAAGACATCAGTCAGGAAGCTAAAGCTTGGTCGCAAATGGGTCTTCCAAATGGACAATGACCCCAAGCATACTTCCAAAGTTGTGGCAAAATGGCTAAAGGACAACAAAGTCAAGGTATTGGAGTGGCCATCACAAAGCCCTGACCTCAATCTCATAGAAAATCTGTGGGCAGAACTGAAAAAGCATGTGCGAGCAAGAGGCCTACAAACTTGACTCAGTTACACCAGCTCTGTCAGGAGGAAGGGGACAAAATTCACCCAACTTATTGTGGGAAGCTTGTGGAAGGCTACCTGAAACATTTGACGTAAGTTAAACAATTTAAAGGCAATGCTACCAAATTCTAATTGAGTGTATGTAAACTTCTGACCCACTGGGAATGTGATGAAATAAATAAAAGCTGAAATAAATCATTCTCTCTACTATTATTCTGACATTTAACATTCTTAAAATAAAGTGGTGATCCTAACTGACCTAAGACAGGGAATCTTTATTAGGATTAAGTGTCAGGAATTGTGAAAAACTGAGTTTAAATGTATTTGGCTAAGGTGTATGTAAACTTCCGACATCAACTGTATGGATCCTATAGAATTGTAGTCCCCACAGCATCCATAGTCCCTCAGCTTCCATAGTATCAATAGTTTATATAGTCATAAATGCTATAGTCTCTATAGACTTTATAATCTTGCCACCTTTCATACATATAGAATAACACCTCGTGCTCTTACTTAAGATTAGTGGTTGCTGCCCCCCTTTGGGTTGTGCCGTGGGGGAGATCTTCGTGGGCCGTACTCGTTCTCGTCTCAGGATGGTAAGTTGGTGGTTGAAGATATCCCTCTAGTTGTGTGGGGGCTGTGCTTTGGCAAAGTGGTTGGGGTTATATCCTGCCTGTTTGGCCCTGTCCAGGGGTATCGTCGGAAGGGGCCACATTGTCTCCCGACCCCTCCTGTCTCAGCCTCCAGTATTTATGCTGCAAATGTTTGTCGGGGCTAGGGTCAGTCTGTTATATCTGGAGTATTTCTCCTGTCTTATCCAATGTCCTGTGTGAATTTAAGTATGCTCTCACTAATTCTCTCTCTTTTTCTCTTTCTTTCTTTCTCTCGGAGGACCTGAACCCTAGGACCATGCCTCATGTCTACCTGGCCTGATGACTCCTTGCTGTCCCCAGTCCACCTGGTTGTGCTGCTGCTTCAGTTTCAACTGTTCTGCCTGCGGCTATGGAACCCTGACCTGTTCACCGGATGTGCTACCTGTCCCAGACCTGCTGTTTTCAACTCTCTTGAGACAGCAGGAGCGGTAGAGCTACTCTGAATGATCGGCTATGAAAAGCCAACTGACATTTACTCCTGAGGTGCTGACCTGTTGCACCCTCTACAACCACTGTGATTATTATTATCTGATCCTGCTGGTCATCTATGAACATTTGAACATCTTGGCCATGTTCTGTTATAATCTCCACCCGGCACAGCCAGAAGAGGACTGGCCACCCCTCATAGCCTGGTTCCGCTCTAGGTTTCTTCCTAGGTTCTGGCCTTTCTAGGGAGTTTTTCCTAGCCACCGTGCTTCTACACCTGCATTGCTTGCTGTTTGGGGTTTTAGGCTGGGTTTCTGTACAGCACTATGTGACATCAGCTGATGTAAGAAGGAATTTATAAATACATTTGATTGATTGATTGATTGGTACCCTCCTTCTACATCTTTATGTTTAGTTTTATTGGTTTCATGATGTTTTTATACAAATTCATTTAAATTGACTTACTGATATCAGTTGCCATCCCTCAATTGTTCGCCGATGATGTGTCTCCTGGGCAGCTCACAGTTTGGGTTTGGTCAGAGCGGATCGCGTCGAATTTCCCTCACGCTTCTTAAAATTCGTCACCGGTTTTCCTCGCAGACCCCCACTGGAAAGCTCCGCAGGCAGAATCAATCATCCTGTTCGTCGACGCCAAATTGTTGTAGAAATTCTTACACAGGGACAGTCAAAGTCAATCTTAAATGAATCACTCTTTATTGTCAGCAAGCTGGAGAGGTCACAGTCAAACTTATATGCATAAAGTACCGGTCAGAAGTGAGCTCTAACGGGCCAGCCCCATTAGTTCCCTTATATACCGACAAGTTATATTTCAATGATTTATGTTATTCATCATTCATGTGACGACCAATACTTTGTCATGCATGTGACAGACCAACACCTCACGAGGCTTCTTCTTCGTCTTTCTAAGACCTTGAAACTGAGATATCCCTTTCCTCTAAACAAGGTTATGGATTGCAGATACAAATTGCAGATACTGATGGTGAGGATTCATTCAATCAGTCATTTGCATGAACACAGAAATTGGTTTATAGAAAAGCACAAACATACAATTTTCCATCACATGCCTTTTGTAAAAAAATAAATAAAAAAAATAAATAAATGTAGTTCTGTCCTTGAGCTGTTGTCGGTTAATGTTCTGTATTATGTCATGTTTCATGTTTTGTGTGGACCTCAGGAAGAGTAGCTGCTGCTTTTGCAACACCTAATGGGGATCCTAATAAAATACCACCGAGGTGGTGTTTTATTACGTGGTGCAGGTTACTGTTTTTCATCATGAATCTTGTTCTGGAGGCAACTCTGCTGAGTGGTCACTAGCTGGCACAGCCACAAAGTCATAAAATCAGATTATTTTAAATCTAACCCTAAACTAACCATACTGCTAATCCAAATGCCTAACCCTAACCTTAAAATAAAGTACATTTTGGTTTTTCATACATTTTTACAATAGCCGATTTTGACTTTGCAGCTGCCCCATCTAGCGGAAATTGCTTAGTTCTGCTTCAAGGACAAGACTCATCCCGATTAACGCCAACCTGCTCAAGAGGTATTGGAAGAAGACACAAATTAATATTACCAGTTCAACGACATCTATTGCAGGATAAATCAATGTTAGAGATTTCATAGCTGACCGTAAATTGATGTTGCATTTTATCTTATGGGTTGGTTATGTAGGCTTCTACTACATATAATACATAAAACAAAAAACAGACTCTGTCAGATTCCCAGTCATTCCAATATATTTAATACCCCTTGATCTTCACGATTTGGATTTGGAAATATAGATTAGCCAAACTGTTTTACCTGAGCGTAACCCAAAAACAAAAGGACTTATTAGCCTACTCTGTTGTTTATGATTTTGTTGTGATGGACGATTGATTGCTTCGAGTTGGAAAATGAATGCTGCCTTCAGAATGGCATGTTTTGAGCACTACTGAAAAGTACTATATGCATTTGAAACATGTTTGCCATATGCTGCATTTCCTACAGGCCTATTGTTTACATTTTTTATTGGTGACACTTTGATATCTTGCCAATTTCAGCTGCTTAAGTCTATCAAAAGTGTACGAGTTTGAGCATGTGTCAGCACGAATTAGATTGAGCAATAAAAGCCCCAATCGTGTCCTTCTGGAATTCTACAACTTTTTGACAGTATGGAGCACAACACCACGGGGGAGTTTAGAAGGGAGGAACTCTCTGAAACCTTTATTCCATAGGCTGTGATCCGCACTGCAGCGGTTGCAAGAGCACATTTTTCACTGGCTGTCCACTGGTCGCTTAAACTTCTTCAATTCAACCATTTATTGATTTAAAAGACACATATACATTAGTGAACAGTCATCCACAACAACTACAACCCGCAAGGTGCAAATAACTAAATGAGAGCAGCAGCAGCAGTGTACTTCACATCAATGCGTTATGTAGATATCAATAATAAGTGATATCCGTATCGCCCGTAGACTACACCACTGCTGTCGTCCATACCTCCAAATGTTTACTCAAGTTGGCTCATCTTTGGATGCCGACAGTAGTCAACACCATTGGATGACAGCTTGAACTGGAGCCTACAAAAGCCTATTTCTGTCACGACTTCTGACGAAGTCGTTGCCTCTCCTTGTCCGGGCGGTGTTCGGAGGTCGACGTCACCGGTCTTCTAGCCATCATCGATCCATTTTTCATTTTCCATTGGTTTTGTCTTGTCTTCCCACACACCTGTTTTCAATCCCATCCATTACCTATTGTGTATTTAACCCTCTGTTTCCCTTTATGTCTTTGTCAGAGATTGTTCGTTGTCAAGTGTTGTGTTGATTGTGTATAGGTGTGCGACGGGTCTTCGTACCCAGATTTGTTTTATGTTTTTCCCGTGAGTGTTATGGAGCAGATTACTGGGACTTTAATTAAAGTACTCCATTCTACACTCTATTTGACTCTCCTGCGCCTGACTTCCCTGCCACTTATACACGCCATTGTGACAATTTCCGCTCTTTTCCCGCGATCCATCGAACGCATTTGGTGTGTCATCATAGTGGTCTCTGTCTTGTCCTCAGACTCGCTTAGGCAGAATAAACTTAAACTTGAGCCTTTTTTTAAATGCTGATTCGAGTGTCATTAACAGAAAGGTGTCAAGTATTGTTTTTGCAAAGATCCTTTCTGAATTTAAAAGTTAATTTTGTTTTTCAAAAGTATCTGTAATCTGATTACAATATTGTCGCTGGTAACGTATCAGCTAACAGTTACATGTAACAGGTTACATGTAATCCTAATCCAGTACTCCCCAATCCTGGTAGTTATATAGGATGAGCCATGACTAGAATAAAGAATATACACATAAAGTGTGTAAAACAGTATGTAAACATTATTAAAGTGACCAGTGTTCAATGACTATGTTCATAGGGCAGCAATCTTTAAGGTGCAGGATTGAGTACCGGGTGGTAGCCGGCTAGAACATTGACTAGGGTTCAGGGAAGATACTAGGCAGAGGCCGACTAGTGGTGACTGTTTAACAGTCTGATGGCCTGGAGATGGCCTGGAGATAGAAGTTATTTGCGCCTTTATCCCCACGCTGTCTGTGTGAAGGGACCATTTCAAGTTGGCAGTGAACTTGAACTTTTGACCTTCTCCACTGCTGTCTCCTGTTGTCCACGGTTAACTCCTTTGTTTTGTTGACGTTAAGGGAGAGGTTATTTTCCTGGCACCACTCCACCAGGGCTCTCACCTCCTCCCTGTAGGCCGTCTCATCATTGTTGGTAATCAGGCCTACCACTGTTGTGTCATCAGAAAACTTGATGATTGAGTTGGAGACGTGTGTGGCCACACAGTCATGGGTGAACAGGGAGTACAGGAGGGGGGCTGAGCACGCACCCCTGTGGTGCCCCCGTGTTGAGGATCAGCAGGGCGGAGGTGTTGTTGCCTAACTTCACCACTTGGGGTCAGCCTGTCAGGAAGTCCATGACCCACTTGCACAGGGAGGGGTTCAGACTCAGGGCCCTGAGCTTAGTGACGAGCTTGGAGGGCACTGTGGTGATGAAGGCTGAGCTGTAGTCGATGAACAGCATTCTTACGTAGGCATGTCTCTTGTCCAGGTAGGATAGGGCAGTGTGCAGTGCAATGGAGATTGTGTCGTCCATGGATCTGTTGGGGCGATATGCAAATTATAGTGGGTGTCGGGTAAGGTGGAGGTGATAGTGTACTTAACTAGCCACTCAAAACCCTTCATGATGACAGAAGTGAGTGCTACGGGGCGGTAGTCATTTAGTTCAGTTAAGTTCGCTTTCTTAGGTACAGGGACAATGATGGACATTTTGAAGCAAGTGGGGGCAACAGACTGGGATACGGAGAGATTGAATATGTCCGTAAACACTCCAGCCAGCTGGTCTGCACATGCTCTGAGGACGCGGCTTGGGATGCCGTCTGGGCCGGCAGCCTTGCGAGGGTTAACACACTTAAATGACTTACACATGTCGGCCAAAGAGAACGAGAGCACACAGACCTCACGAGCACCGCTTGATGTTGTTTTCCTCGAAGCCGGTGAAGAAGGTGTTTAGCTCATACGGGAGCTATGCACCATTGATCATGTAATCAGCCCTTTGTGTGTTTGTATGTGTCTTTATGTTGTACAGAGGTGCCCCCTTACCCTTATGGACTTCTCCTGGGCCCGGGTGAGTAATGTCAATGAGTAAGTGCCATTCTGGCACATATCCCTTGTGAATTAGCTGTTATTCATCATCTCTGATTGGTTATGTTCAACCGTGTATTTACTGTTGCCTTCCATGACTGAATGGTGACAGTTCTCTGTCTCCCTCCCTCTCTTTCTCTGTGATAGGAACTGGGTCAGATCTGTGAGTCAGACTCCTTCATGACCAGTATCTGTGATGAGAGTGGCCTGGAGCTGATCTACGCTGCCATGCCAATCAGGGGCTTGCAAACACAAGGGACAAAAGGTGATTAATAATCTTAGGGCTAGGCGTCCCGCTAGCGTGAAACTGGAGGGCGCGCAATTCAAATAAATAATCATCAAAATTATGGATATTAAACATTTAGGTAAATATAAGTGTCTTATATTGGTTGAAAGCTTATATTCTTAATCTAACTGCACTGTCCGATTTACAGTAGCTATTACAGCAAAAGCATGCCATGCGATTGTTTAAGGACGTCGCCCCACATCAAAATATTTTTCCACCGGCACAGGTTCCATAAATTCACAAATGGCGATTAAATATTCACTTACTTTTTGAAAATCTTCCTCTGATTTGTCATCCAAAGGGTCCCAGCTATAACATGTAGTGTCGTTTTGTTAGATAAAATCCTTCTTTATATCCCAAAAAGTCTGTTTAGTTGGCGCCATCGATTTGAGTAATCCACTCGTTCAACATGCAGAGAAAGGATTCCGAAAATCTACCCTTAAACGTTGTTTCAACAAGTCAAAATACGTTTCTATTTACTCCTCAGATACCCTCAAATGTAATTAAACTATAATATTTCTTACGGAAAGAAGTACGTTCAATAGGAAACCGATTTTAGCAGGTGCGTCCGAACTTCATGGCTCGCGCAAACACGAATTACCCTCGACTGTCCCCTTACAAGCCAGAATGTTGGATAAAATTTAATTTGAACTTACACTTCCGGTTGTCTGTGTGGTTGGTCCATCAGCCGCTCGAAATTTGAGACAAAATACAAAGGTACATTTCCTTATATTAACACTTCACTCTCACTTCACTTTTAGCAATCCTGTAGTGAACGTAAATGTGCGTGAGATAGCCTACATAATTTGAAGGCATTGACACATTTTGTGCCTACTGTATATGGTACATTCAAATGTTGCCGGTACATCATGGTATCACAGCTCGGTACATCAAATCAAACCAACGTTTATTCATTGCGTACATAGATTAGCAGATGTTAAAGCACCGAAATGCTTATGTTTCTAGCTCTAGCAGTGCAGTAAGTGTCTAACAGTACAATACAAATACACAAATCATCAAACAACACCATTTGGGGATCCTAATAAATTCATAAATCACTAAAACATCATGGTCCTGATATCTCATTTAGCATTATTGTAAAAATGTATTAACAGAGGCGCATAACAGCTGAATCCTGTCCATCAAAGTCCACCATTCAGCATGTTTGACATGGCCTAAGCTACAGTGGGTGAGGGGCCTTTTGTGTAAGGCTGAATGGCACTGACTGGCCAATGTTCACCCAGCTATTCAGGGAAGAGCAGTATAGTGTACCCATGGGCTCATGTCAGATCATTGCCACACGATGCCACACTCATTTGCTCTTGCATAACGGCCCTGATGCCAAGCATCTGAGGGAGCTTTTTAGGAGCAGACAGGCGTGAAAACGGACCCATATTAGGCAGCCGGGGGAAAAAATTGGGTCGTCTTTGACAGGCAATAAGCGCTCCCAAAGAAATTGCCAGAAATTGGCGGAGGATTCTGGACTTGTCTATTCAGATTTTGTCCGCTTCCGAGAGGCCAGCTCCCCTCCATCAGTTCTCTGACTACTGTAGGCAATGGCAGGGGTTTTTAGCCTCTCATTTAACTAACCCCATGGACTTTTCATTAGTAGTCTTGAATTCAATTTATAGAGCTTATTATTATGTTCCATAATCTAAAGGAGGGAAAAGGATGGGAGGAAAATCTATGAGATGTGAAACAGAGTTTAGTTATCATGCTAGGTCTGATGAAGCGTTGGTTCACTTCACAGTGAGGTGGCTAATATACGGGTATGTGGCAAGACAGACACAGTTGTCTTAGAGATTGTTAACTGCAAGCTAACTATATTTAGTCTCCAAATATTTATTGAAAACAAATACATTTGCACAATGAGCACTTGTCTCTCAATTACATAACAGTTGTAGGTTAGCTAGCTAGTGAGCTCAGTCCGGACATCCAACCAACTACCAGCATCTTCATCTGCACATCTATCACTCCAGTGTTAATTGCTAAATTGTAATTACTTCACCACTATGGCCTATTTATTGCCTTACCTCCTTACTTCATTTGCACACACTGTATACAGATTTTTCTATTGTGTTATTGACTGTATGTTTGTTTATCCCATGTGTAACTCTGTGTTGTTTTTGTCACACTGCTTTGCTTTATCTTGGCCAGGTCGCAGTTGTAAATGAGAACTTGTTTACAACTGGCCTACCTGGTTAAATAAAGGTGAAATAAAAATATATATAATAAAAAAATCCATGTCTTCTGGTTGGGGAATGTACGTACCATTACGACGACGTTGTCAATGCACTTAATGAAACCGGTGACTGATGTGGTAAACTCCTCAATGTTACCGGGTGGATACTGGAACATATTCCAGTCTGTGCTAGTGAAACAGTCCTGTACCTTAGTATCCACTTCATTGGACCACTTCCATATTGAGCGTGTCACTGGTACTTCCTGTTTGAGTAGCAGGAGGTTAGAGTTATGGTCTGATTTGCCAAAGGGAGGGTAAGGGAGAGCCTTTTTATGTGTTTCTGTGTATGGAGGTGATCTAGAGTTGTGTTGGCTGTAGTTGCACAGGTGACATGCTGGTAAAAATAAGGTAAATCAGATCTCAGTTTCCCTGTATTAAATCACAGGCCACGAGAAACATCACCTCTAAATGTGCCTTTTCTTGTTCGCTTATGTCCCTAGACAGCTCGTTGAAAGCGGTCTTAGTGCCAGCATCCGTTTGTGGTGGTAAATAGATGGCCACAAAAAAATATCAATTACCAGTCAAAAGATTGGACACACATACTTATTCCAGGGTTTTTCTTAATTTTTTAAACTATTTTCTACATTGTAGAATAATAGTGAAGACATCAAAACTATGAAATAACACAGATGGAATCATGTAGTAACCAAAAAAGTGTTAAACAAATCAAAATATATGTTATATTTGAGATTCTTCAAAGTAGCCACCCTTTGCCTTGATGACAGCTTTGCAAACTCTTCGCATTCTCTCAACCAACAAGATGTACATTATCCATGTCTCTGTTCAGTCACAACTCTGAGAAACATAGGATATTACAGTTCTTCAAGTCCTGTTGATAGGATAGTCTCAAACAGAGATCCAGTGTGTTCTCCAGTGTCTGCACGTTCGCCCATAGGACAGAGGGCTAGGGCGGGCTATTTGCTCGCCGACATAGTCTCGTCAGAAGACTATAGTCTCGCCTCTCTTTCACCACTGCTTTCTCTTTCGAGTGCGAGGGATTAGGGCCTGGTCTGGAGTAAGCAGAACATCCAAGCGCTCCCAACTCATTCAAGCAGACATTTTCATCCAAATCGAGGTTAGTGATCACTGTACTGATGTGCAGAAGCTGTTTTCGGTCATAGGAAATGATGGTGGAGACATTATGTACCAAAAAAGTTAAAGATCAGCATAAAAAACACAAAATAACAGAATTGGTTAGGAGCCCATAAGATGGCTGCTATACACTACAGCGGCATTTTTTAACTTCTTACAACCACATTAATGAGTGTGCATCACTTTCGTGACGTTGTCTGCCAACCCGTCTATTCATCTAATCACTGCATTTAAATTGGTTTTGCAAATTGCCAATTCCATGGTCTTCCATGTTTGACAACATAAGTTAAAGGGGTAAATGCTTATTACCAGGAGCTCCAAAGGAAAATACTCTTAACCCATTGGCTCTCAAGTGTTTTAGAGTAGAACTTATACCTGCTCACTGATAACTGTCTTCGATCCTTGACTGTGCAGACACCAGAAACATGAATCAATTAATTAAAGACAGTCTCCTGTACCTTTGTACTTTTTAGCCAGTAGTTTTGAAAATAGCACTTACAAGAAAAAAAGTGGTGATACATCACATACAGTATATGCAGATATGTGCGCCACGTCATTGCGCTCTCTCTTGCTCTGCTGTGTGTGCATCTTGCTAGCTGTCACTCAAATGGCAAGGGACTGAAGTGCATTGGCTGGAACTCAAATTGCTAGGGGCTGGCCCACGTGGGGTAAAATGTAGGGGAAATGGCGCTGCACAACTAGGTATTTCATGGCTAATTCAGGTAAGACGGTAATTCTGCTCATAGATTATGCATGTATGAACTACACATTGACACATCCAGCCCAAAGCAGGAGGTTTAGAAAATACTTACTGGTCGCCAAAGAGCCGCAGCACATCTTCAATACTAGAAGCACCGAGGCAGTATTTTAAGTGCATTTAAAATTGGAATATCTCTACAATTTGTTAAACCTCTTAAAGGTCCTCCCGAGTGGCGCAGCGGTCTGAGGCACTACAGACACAGGTTCGATCCCAGTCGTCACCGGGAGACCCATGAGGTGGCGCACAATTGGCCCAGCGTCGTCTGGGTGAGGGGAGGGTTTGGCCGGCTGGGATGTCCTTGTCCCATCGCGCTCTAGCACCTCCTTGTGGCGGACCAGGCGCCTGCACGCTGACGTCGGTCACCAGTTGTTTCCTCCGACACATTGGTGCGGTTGGCTTCAGGGTTAAGCGAGCAGTGAGTCAAGAAGCAGTGTGGCTTGGCAAGGTTGTGCTTTGGAGGAAGCATGGCTCTCAACCGTCACCTCTCAACCGTACAGGAGTTGCAGCAATGAGACAGGACTGTAACTACCAATTGGATATCTTTTTTATTTTTTTTTACTCTTAAAGGTCAACTGGCCTTAGAAACAACTTCTCTGGTTTTAAATGGCCTATGCATCGATATGAGTCGGGAACATGAATTTTAGTGTCAAAATATACTACACTGAACAAAAATAAAACACAAAACATGTAAAGTGTTGGATCCCATGTTTCATGAGCTGTCATAAAAATCCCAGAAATATTCCATATGCACAAAAAGCTTATTTAGCTCAAATTTGTTTACATCCCTGTTAGTGAGTATTTCTCCTTTGCCAAGATAATCCATCCACCTGACAGGTGTGGCATATAAACTGATAAACTGATAATAAACTGATTAAACAGCATGATCATTACACAGGTAATCCTTGTGCTGGGGACAATAAAAGGCCACTTTAAAATGTGCAGTTGTGTCACACAACACCAGAGATGTCTCAAGTTGAGGGAGCATGCAATTAGCACTCTGACTGTAATTAATACTTAGGGAGAAAAAGGTGTAGATTCACGTGCAGTGCGCTGCAAATGTTAATTAAGCCTCGGATCCGAGTTCTGTGCTGTTGGCAGTCCATATGGCAGTGGCCCAATCCAGGGCTTTGCCTGTAAGTAGAGACAACAAAATCCACTCTGCTCTTGTCGGTGGCGAAGTTAGTGGGGTTGTGCTCAATGTATTTGCTGCATTGCATCAGAAATCCCTGACATTTCCCAGGTGAACCGTCATATTTTCCAGGCATGGGTATGAACGAGGGCTATGGGTTACGATACCTGGCATCGGAGGAGTAGGGATAGGCTGGCGGAGGAGATGGCTCTTGCTGGATTAGGCGCCGCTGTACCTTTGCTGAATCCATTCCGTTTTTTAGGTGAGGTATTCTGTAATGAAAAAGGTGTACAGTAGATTCACGCACAGAGCGCAAAATATGTTTATTACGCCTTTGCAGGAGGCAGGAATCGTGGTCACAGGCAGGCAATGGTCAAACACAGGTAGGTAGTCAAAAACAAACAATAACTCACAACCGTACCTTAAACAGAAAGCACTGAACTAAATAGGGAGCTGAGGAGACCAGGTGAGAAATGAACACAGGTGGAATCAATGAACAAAAATGAAAGACAGGGCTACGTTCCAGAACACAAAGAAAAAGAACACACGGTTGACTAAGAAAAGAAAAGCAGAACTTTACACTGACTGCAGGCATGTCCACCAGAGCTGTTGCCAGATCATTTTAATATTCATTTATCTACAATAAGCTGCCTCCAATGTTGTTTTAGAGAATTTGGCAGTGTTCTTCCCCCCTTTTCAACCCATATGATTAGTACATAATAGAAGTATAATAAACCATATAAAATACTGTATGATGATATTATGGTGATTCCTACCTATTCAAACAGTATCTTAAATACCCCCCCCCCCCCCCCCAATTTTTTAAAATTAAATACAAATAAAAAAACTTCACCAGCACTTGCACTTGACTAGCTTTGACTCTGCACGTTCTAAGCATGTGATACGTGGTTGTCCCACCTAGCTATCTTAAGATGAATGCACTAACTATGAGTCGCTCTGGATAAGAGCTTCTGCAAAATGACTGAAATGTAAAAATGTAAATTACAGCACTGTTTTTATAATTGGAAATCTTAGAAAAGGATTGGACATGATCCTTCATCACCTTTCTCCGTGTCAGTCTCCAGATACACACAGCAACTTACGTCTTACAGTTCAGAGTGGCACTCAATTCACAACTTACCTTAAAGTTCGTCGCTATAAATCTACACACCCCTTGCACAGTCTTCACATTTTGCTACCTTAAAATTACAACAAAAAAATGGCATTCATTCGATTTTCTTCCGTACAGATCTAAACAACTGACTCCACATTTTCAAAGTGAATATATATATTTTTGTGTCATCCAAATGAATAAGAAATAATAATAATGAGGATGCATTGATTGCGTATGTCTTCACACCCCAGAGTTAATACTTTGTGGAAGTACCTTTGACAGCTATTACAGCTGTGCATCATTTTGAATAAGAGTCTACTAACCTTACACAATTCTCAGGGCAACATATATCCATTGTTTTTGTCAAAATTGCTCAAGCTCAGTAAATTTGGTTTCAGAATAGAAATATCCCTCATCCCAGGGTTAAGTTAAGACTGAGGCAGGTTTTCCTCTAAATTGTTATGAGCTTTGCATCTTTCATATTTATTTTGATCCTGACAAACTCCATAATCCCTGACGGTGACAAGCATACCCGTAAAATGAGGCTGCCACTACAATACTTGAAAATACAAAGGGATCAACAACATTGCATTCCCTCCACATTACTGGCCTGTATGACAAAAGCTTTGTTTATACCTGTTGCTAACAAAAGTATTTTGTCCTAATTTTGTCCACATTTTGATTGTTCCAAATCCGTCTACACTTGTAAGATATCCAGACTGTCACGCCCTGAACATAGTAAGCTGTTTTTTCTCTGTGTTGGTTGGGGCGTGATGGTGACTTGGGTGGGTTATCTAGGTGTATTTGTATGTCTATGGTGGCCTGATATGGTTCCCAATCAGAGGCAGCTGTTTATCGTTGTCTCTGATTGGGGATCATATTTAGGCAGCCATTTCCCTTTTGTGTTTGTGGGATCTTGTCTATGTTTAGTTGCCTGTCTGCACTATTTGTATAGCTTCACGTTTTGTTCGTTGATTTTGTTCAGTGTATAATTCATTAAAAGAGAATGTTCGCATACCACGCTGCGCCTTGGTCTCACTCATACACCGATCGTGACACAGACACAATGGGTCCCTGACTACCTCAGGAGGTGTTCAGGAAGGTCTGATCACAATCAGATCCCAATACGTATTTTAATCGTCTACACCTTTCTAAAAATGTGGGCACGATCAGAATGTGGACAAGATCAGGACAAAGGACGAATGTTAGAACCGGGTATAAATGGGGCTAAAGTGAAAAGAAGAAAGCCTGTGTTAAATCAACTCCAAATCATCCATTCTGTTTGAAGACAATACAGCAAAGACATTAACTTTTTCACCTAAATTAAAAACTACAGGTTTGGGTCAAATCCAATCCAACACAACTGAAACTCGCTGTATTTTCAAGTATTGTGGTGGCAGCATCAGGTTATGGTTATGCTTGGCATCCTCAGGGACTGGGGAGTTTACGGGATCAAAAAGTAGCAAGTCCCAAGACATCTTAGTTTTTCTTATTAATTTGGATTTTTCTTTCACTTTGAAAATGTGGAATATGTTGTGTAGATTTGTAGGAAAAAAAATCGAATTTAATCCCTTTTTTGATCCAATTTTAAGGCAGCAAATTGTGAAGACTGTGCAAGGGGTGTGTAGACTTTCACTAGGCAGTGTGCTCAAGCATGACAAAGTACCTCTGCCCTAAAATCGTAGCATTTTAATGCAGAACACAGAAGAACATTATTCCATTAAACTGGAAAAAGGCAAAATAACACAATCTAATTCCGCCCTGAGCCAGCAAGATTAAGTAAGTAAGTAAGAACTCAATAGGAAAATTTAATTGAAATCTCTGGGGGTTGAGGAAGGAAGGGAGGGAAAAGTGTGTCCAATGAGTGAAGTTTAAAAAAGGCATCAACGTTTTTGCCGGAATGCCATTTTTCACTCAGTCCAAGCAAAAGGTCAGCTCGCACCCCTGTTATATTAATATACAGCCATTGATAATTGGTTTTCTATCATTCATTAAAATGTACATTGCTCCAAGGCACAAACTATTATAAAAAAAATATTTTTAGCTTTCTCTTGCGATAGTATGGACACTCCCTTCTCTCTCTCTCTCTCTCTCTCGTTTCATTATTTCGTTTTCTAATTAAGCCACTTGAGTGTTGCCCAGGCCATTCTCTCAGCTCTGCCTCTCTCTCATTTTCTTCTCCATCACTTCTCCTCCACAACCTATACCATCTTACAAAGAAACTGACCAGCCAGCCAGATGCCCAGACGACTTGTGCTGACAGTAGAACGTGGCATTTTGTTGCCATAAATAACCTAGTTTAGCTGGCGCAGGCATCTGACATTGACGTGCTAACAGTGGAACTGAGGTATCACCAGAGAACATAATTCATTTGGGAAACAAAATGAACCTGACAGAGCATGAACCACTGGGATTCTGCTTGGGTATTGGGATTGGTTCACAACTCCATCCACTGGGCACACACTGGTTGAATCAACGTTGTGTCCACATAATTTCAATGAAATTACATTGAACCAAATTGGAATAGACGTTGGATTGATGTCTGTGCCCAGTGGGCATTCTGAGAGGGCAGCCATCTGCATGCTGGTTTTCATCAGGCCTCATCACAATCAATCCAACGTCATTGATTGCCATGATTCCAGGCTTAAATAGCCTGCCTTATGAAAGGTTGCCTTTTCCCTGGAGTACGAGGGACTATAACCCTGGGAGTGTACAATGCAATACTATCATTTCATTTTCAGGGTAAGCTCAGATGGAGTTTTCAATGTGTGGACATAATGGGCCCTCCACCGTAACTACGAAAAAAAAGACCAACCGACTGTTTCACAATGACACAGAGCAGCAGTGGAATGACTAATGCTCCATCCAAAACAATATCTTTGAAAAAGATGTCCATCACATTATCCTCAAAACGTTGAGTCTGAACACCCAACCAATGTAAAGTCAAAGCCTCTGTGTGTGAAAGAATACAATTGCCTTTGAACGATAGATGTAGCTATGGATGAATTGATCGTGTCTCTCTGCAGGGTACGTGTAGGTTTGAGGTTTGATACTTGCACTATGGTCGTATAATTTATATAATCACAACTCCTGACATTTAATCCTAGTAAATATTCTCTGTCTTAGGTCTGTTAGAATCACCACTTTATTTTAAGAATGTGAAATGTCAGAATAATAGTAGAGAGAATTATTTATTTCAGCTTTTATTTCTTTCATCACATTCCCAATGGGTCAGAAGTTTACATACACTCAATCAGTATTTGGTAGCATTGCCTTTAAATTGTTTAGCTTGGGTCAAAACGTTCAGGTAGCCTTCCACAAGCTTCCCACAATAAGTTGGGTGAATTTTGGCTCATTCCTCCTGACAGAGCTGGTGTAACTGAGTCAGGTTTGTAGGCCTCCTTGCTCGCACACGCTTTTTCAGTTCTGCCCACACATTTTCTATAGGTTTGAGGTCAGGGCTTTGTGATGGCCACACCAATACCTTGATTTTGTTGTGCTTAAGCCATTTTGCCACAACTTTGGAAGTATGCTTGGGGTCATTGTCCATTTGGAAGACCCATTTGCGACCAAGCTTTAACTTCCTGACTGATGTCTTGAGATGTTGCTTCAATATATCCACATAATTTTCCTCCCTCCTGATGCCATCTATTTTGTGAAGTGCACCAGTCCCTCCTGCAGCAAAGCACCCCCACAGCATAATGCTGCCACCCTCATGCTTCACGGTTGGGATGGTGTTCTTCGGCTTGCAAGCCTCCCCTTTTTTCCTCCAAACATAACAATGGTCATTATGGCCAAACAGTTCTATTTTTGTTTCATCAGACCAGAGGACATTTCTCCAAAGATTACAATCTTTGTCCCCATGTGCTGTTGCAAACTGTAGTCTGGCTATTTTGTGGCGGTTTTGGAGCCGTGGCTTCTTCCATGCTGAGCGGCCTTTCAGGTTATGTCGATATTGGACTCGATTTACTGTGGATATAGATACTTTGTACCGGTTTCCTCCAGCATCTTCACAAGGTCCTTTGCTGTTGTTCAGGGATTGATTTGCATGTTTCGCACCAAAGTACGTTAATCTCTAGGAGACAGAACGCGTCTCCTTCCTGAACGGTATGACGGCTGCGTGGTCCCATGGTGTTTATACTTGCGTACTATTGTTTGTACAGATGAACGTGGTACCTTCAGGCATTTGGAAATTGCTCCCAAGGATGAACCAGACTTGTGGAGGTCTACAATTTTTTTTCTGAGGTCTTGGCTGATTTCTTTTGATTTCCCCATGATGTCAAGCAAAGAGGCACTGAGTTTGAAGGTAGGCCTTGAAATACATCCACAGGTACACCTCCAATTGACTCAAATGATGTCAATTAGCCTATCAGAAGCTTCTAAAGCCATGACATCATTTTCTGGAATTTTCCAAGCTGTTTAAAGGCACAGTCAACTTAGAGTATGTAAACTTCTGACCCACTGGAATTGTGATACAGTGAATTATAAGTGAAATATTCTGTCTGTAAACAATTGTTGGAAAAATTACTTGTGTCATGCACAAAGTAGATGTCCTAACCAACTTGCCAAAACTATAGTTAGTTAACAAGAAATTTGTGGAGTGGTTGAAACATGAGTTTTAATGACTCCAACCTAAGTGTATGTAAACTTCCGACTTCAACTGTATGTACTGTGTAGTGTAGGGAATAAAGAAGTTGTCAGGTCGTAGATAGAGTAGATGTGGGGAGGGGGGCGGGCGTGTTAAAAGGTCAGACAGTCTCCCACTCCCAGACTTCCACTAATAATGCCACTTACTGAGTAGTAAATTAAGCTCTCGGCGAAAAGTGCTGACTCAACCTCAAAAGGCCTCCACCTCCTGCACTTCACAATCCAATTTCATATTCTCTGGGACTTACTTTGCAGACTCTCTCACAGTGATAGACCCAATCACAACGTAATTATGGAGGATTTCATTTATTTGAGAGATATGTGAGACATTATGTATTCACTGTTTGGCGTAATTTCTGGGTAATGATGATGTACGATGTAATAACACATTTTAAGCAGTGTCAAATCAGACACATATTAGCATTTACAGTATGTGCTTGTCCAATTAACTTTGCTGATTGATGCACCAATCAAATTAACTTAATGATTACTGTTATGAAAATGTACTGTTCTGCGAAAGAAGGAAAATTGACTTCAATGGATAAAAATAGTCTGCTTTTTCAGATATTAAAAACCTCAAGAATGCAATTGGAAGAAACCACTACCTATAGAAGTATTATGGTTGGCTTCAGATGAATAGGCAACATTTCAAAACACTATCAAGCTTGATTTCCCAGAGTTAGCAATGCTACGAGTGGGTCAGTATCAGTAACAGTACCGTTGCTGTGCCCCAAATGGCAGTGTAGTACGGGTACAGACATGGATTGGTTATCTGAAGGTTGCCACGACCAATTCTTTCTAAACCTGCTTTACTCAGCTACTTTACCCTCGATTAGTAATCAGCATTGGGTTTTTAAAACATTATTGACAGATACTGTAAGTCAGGGTGGAGAAGGGTCAGGCACTGGGTTTCTGTACCTCTGTGTACCTTGCTGTCCTTACAGAGGAGTAGGGGTGGACAGAGCCAATGTGGTCTCAGGGCAATTCGTATTGTTTTGTGCATAAATCTGTGACACTACATTTAGTATGATATGTTATGTTAGGTTACATTATGAATGGAATAGCGGTCGTACAATATTGTAAGAATTAAAGGACGTGTAGTATCATATGTCTTACCGGGTCGTAGAATAGCATACAAATTGGATGATGTAACTATATCATACATCTTGGAGGACATATGTGTTGCACATATTTATCTGAGACCAGGTTGCTGGTTGCGCCATAACAACAAAGGAGAATTAAGGGGAGAATTTATGTTGCCGGACGACGGTTAAGGGAAAAATGACAAAGTTTAGGATAAATTACGTAGCAGGTTAGGTGAATTGGGCTAGGTTTAGAATAAGGGTTAGGGGAAGGGTTAGTTAAAATTCTACAGTTGTCCCCGATGTGACTCGAACATGCAACCTTTGGATTGCTAGACTGTTACTGATCATGCATACCCATCCTCCCCGACCAGTCCCCCTACTTTTGTTTCTGTCTAAAGTAACTAGACCATTAGTAGTTATCATATGTCTTGGAAGTACTGCTCTTCGTATTGCTCTGAGGCGAGGCTGACAGAGCAGATGGGATGGGACAGGATCCCCCGGCTGACGAACAATGGTTCTGCTCTCGTGGCGCTCATCATCACTGAGAGAAAGTGTGAGAGAGCGAGAGAGAGGAAGACAGGGAGAATACAGACAGACAGACGACGGACTGACTGACGGACGGACGGACGGACGGACAGACAGGTAGACAGGTAGACAGGCAGAGAAAAATAATTGTAAGACAGAAACGTACATACAGAGAGAGATAGAGAGAGGGTGAGAAAGAGAGAAAGGGACCAGGGAGTTTCTGTCTGGCCGAGTCAGTCAGCTGCCAGTCATGGGGTAGCAGCTGAACAGCTGGCCTGGGCCTGAGCATCACCTCTGGTGCAGCTAGGGGGTTGTTGGGTTGGCCTATACCTTGATTGGGCTTCTCTGAATGACCCCCTCCGGAGGTCAGCGCAGACAGGACAGATGTCTGTGACTATGTTGACCATGCTTAACAAGGCCAAGAGACAATGGATGGATGGGATTTGTGTGATACAGGATTACGTGTGGGCATGGTACCAATATGTACCAATAGGTCAGGGCTGTCAATATAATCCCATATGAAAGCAATGCCCTTTAGAAGGGGTCAATGGAACAGCTAAAGAATTGGAGAAAAAAAAACATTATGCATCATGACATTTGATATCCAACTATAAGCTGCCAAAATTATCTGGGTTTTATTGCATTGATCTGAATGCCAAATTTAATTAATATAGACATCTTGAATATTCTGTGATATTGCAGATATTCTTAGGTAATATCCAGGTGACATTGGTTTAATGTCATAGTCAGTGATGAAATGAAGATGAAAACAGGCCACAGTCAGTATCAGACTGCATAACTCCAGGGCTCGAATTGCATCGAGTAGATTCTCACACTGTATTTAAAACATCCATTATATCTTACTCTCAGTATCTCTCGTAATTACTTTATGAAATACCACCCTTTAATCCACCTCAAATAACGAAGTCTTGCTGCAGTACATCCTAACAAATCAATCAAATTAAACCTGCTTTAATCTTTTCTCCATCTTTCTACATACAGGTAACTACCAAAATGAAGGAAACACCAACATAAAACCTCTTAATAATAAGGCCATCGAGACAGAACAGCTTCAATGCACCATGGCATAGATTATACTAGTGTCTGGAACTCTATTGGAGGAATGCGGGACCGTTCTTACACAGGAAATTCCATAATTTTGTGTTTTGTTGATGGTGGTGGAAATCGCTGTCTCAAGCGTCATTCCAGAATCTTCCGTAAGTAATTGGATTGAGATCTGGTGACTGAGAAGGCCATGGCATATGGTTTATATCGTTTTCATGCTCATCAAACCATTCAGGGACCACTCCTGGCCTGTGGATGGGGGCATTGTCATCCTATGGGGGCATAGCCATGGCAGCCAAAATAATGGCCTGCCCGCCATTTTTATACATGATGCTAAGCATGGTGAGATGTTAATTGCTTAATTCACTTAGGAACCACTTTGTGGAAGCACATTTTTTCAATTTACTTTGAAAGTGTTTCCATTATTTTGGGAGTTACCTGTTCGTTTAAAGTGAAACACTCTATAGTACCAGATTTTATACCAAATCAAGGTAATTCATTCGTTTTCGAGACTAAACCATTGAAATTTCAAATATTACACCCTCGCTTGCCTTAGGCTACCTAGTAAAGGCTTATGTTGTTAATTAAGAATGCTTCTCCTATCGTTCACTCCATGGTGACTCACACATGGATCTTGGCAATGGTAATTCACCATTCAATAGTTCCCAATCAAACTACACTGGTGGAACCTCATGTTTTCCTCATATCCTTTCTCTCGCGTTCCTCTCCTGTGCGTCCCAAATGACACCCTATTACCTACAGTTGAAGTCGGAAGTTTACATACACTTAGGTTGGAGTCATTAAAACTCGTGTTTCAACCACTCCACAAATTTTTTGTTAATAAACTATAGTTTTGGCAAGTCGGTTAGGACGTCATGCACAAAGCTGTATGGTGCTGATTATAGAACTGGGTCTCAGTTCAGTTCAAGCCGCAGTCAATCAAGGCTGACAAGCATGTGGATGTGTGACAGAGCAAAATCATTGCTAAATGCACTAAATGTACAATCATTTGTGTGCCTTGACAAATCATCTTGGTTCTTTCTATCCCACCCCTTTCCTTATTGATCAAGCTTACTTAACTTCCCCGTCCTAACTTTTATCTGTACGTCAGTCCGTCCATCTGTCCATCCCTCCAATCAACTGTCGTATCTCGACTATCATTCATGTGATTGACTGGACCCACTGTAACCTGGTCCTTCAGATCTGAACAGGAGAGTCATGACACAACCAACCCTTCTTCTTCCTCCTCCCCCCCCCATCCATCCATCCATCTTTCTCTCCTGTCTGGCACCTCCCTGACTAAAGCTCCAAATTCCACATGTGAGTGCTGGATTGAAGGGAACCATGGGAACGAGCTCGTTTGTTGCACTTCGTAGACGTTGTGTATACACTCTACCTGCTTCAAAGCATACCACAGGGGCATAGGAAGAGATGTGACAGGCATGTGAGCTCTCACCCTGTGGTGGTTCACTCTACCGTCCTGCCTTGCTAGCTTGGTGCCCTCTGGCCTGTCACTGTGTCAACTGTGTGTGCCTAGGGGGGAATGGTGTTTTGTGTGTCCGTATGGGAAAAAAATACATTTCAATATATTTAACGTTGAATAAATGTATTTCGAATACATGTGGATAGGTTTGCATCTTTGCTCAACTGCTTGTAATGGCTGACAATGTTACAGAAATGCATGGCTGTGACATCTAGTGGACAGGGTGGTCAAAGTGGTCCCTCATTCGGCTTATTCATTAAATTGAGGAGTTTATTTCCAAAACGCTATATCCAAAAACATTTTCACATTTGTGTTTTTCTTCCAAATGTGAAAATTATTGGTAATGGGTACCTTCATGTGTGTGTCAAATATTACTAGTCTCAGATTTTTAATTCATAGATTGTGTGTGTTTTTTTTTGCTAAACACTACTGTATATAGCCATTGTTTAGTTGGAATGGGAAGTCAGTTACATAACTGAATGCATTCAACCAAAATGTGTCTTCTGCATTGAACTCAGTTCCTCTGAATCGACATCCACGACATCCACGAGCAGTGGATTTTTATACCTTGCCAGTTCGGGGATTTGAATAAGTCATCTTTCAGTTACTGTCCCAACGCTCTAACTACTAGGCTACCTGCCACCCCAAAATGGAATGTTTGTATCCTGCATATTTGACTGTGATATGTGGCTGTCTCACCGAGCTATCGTAATATGAATGCACTTACTGTAAGTCGCTCTGGATAAGAGCATCTGCTAAATGAATAAAATGTAAATGTAAATGTTTTACATACAGATCTCATATTACTGTACTGAAATACTTTTTTACATATCTTTTAAATATGTATTATTTGTACAGTTCTATATTAAAAATGTAGTTATTTGTTACATTTGACCTTGTTAAACCCAGCAGTACTACTTATTTCTCAGAGAGTGAGGCGCATATTTAGCATTTTGCTAAAACACATGATTATTTGTCTCTCAGAATTGGATCAATCAAGAGATAGATTTTAAAACCAATGCATTTCTGATATTGAACAACCCCATGCCATGAATAGGTAGTGAAAAAACACACCAATCTATTTCAGAATTTCTTTAAACAATAAAAGCTAGTTTAATATAATTTCTGAAATTGGACATATAGCGTTTTGGAATGAAACTCTTCAATCACTCATTACGTATTGATCAATGGATAATTTTTGCCAACAAACCTATCATTTAAATTCTGATGGTGAGTAAAATAAATGTTTAATTTCACGTAATTTTAACATTCTGTTATAAATAGCACATGTTCAGCTTAATAAAAAACACATTTTCCCACCGAAAGAGGGAAAAAAATATTACTATAGTAAGTGCCTCCCTTCAGCTTAATTAAAATATTTTATTATTTAAACAAAAAACTATACATCGTACAACGCTCCACAATATGTGAAAGTGTAGGTATTGTGCTTCACTGGGTGGAATGATATGGTTCTACAGTGGATGGTTAGCGGTGTTTTGATGCGTTTGTAACCAAATGGGAAGTGGACATTTATCACATCTGGGAAAAATCCACATGAATGGCCCTCCAACTGGTAATTACTAGTTAAGTCAGCCATGAATCCCCTAGTGACAGGGGAAATGGAAGATTGTTGTGTGCAACAGGAAGATTCACACTTTTTTGATAAATTGATAAAACATTTCTAGTCTGTCTGTTTATGGGTAACAAGGTTGACGTGTTATGCTTGACCCGCTCAGTTTTTCACCACAAACCCCAGAAATTGGCCAAAAAGAGTAGAACAGGCTCAGAGTTAATTTCACGTGACATGGTTGACCTTAACATGAGGGACAGACATGAATCACTAATCACAAGAAATAAATAATCATCTTCAGAAATAACTTTGTCAAACAACAAGATAACTAGGGCTTTACAATGTAAAGGTAAATGCTGAATTTTGGCACTTTAGCAAGTCTTTGTTTAGCAACTCTTTGTGGTCTATATATTTTTAAACTAAGGTCGATGTGTCCGCGGAAATATAATTAGCATGATACAAAATGCTAATTAGATGCGTCTCAATCCAATGCATCCGCCGATGTCGCACTTCCGCATCTGCGGTGAAAGGTGGCAGAGCTCGAGCAGTGTTTGTCAGACCATGAGACCCGAAAATCGGTATTCTTCCAAAATCATCTCTAGAGTCCGAACGGTTATGACCCCTCAATGGAAACATGAGACTCACGAACACGACGGTGTTCTCCATTTTGCACTACGACCCCCACGACTTGGGACTCATCTGAAGTCGGTACAGCCAATAGTGCCAAAAATAAATGGTTAAATATATATTTTTTAATATATTTTTTTATACTTATGCTGTATCTCTCAGATATAGAACAGACACTTCAGAACAAAGTTCCTTTAGATTTTTGAGGGGGACTATCTGTATTCAGACCACTTGACTTTTTCCAACTTTTGTTACATTACAGCTTTTTTCTAAAATTGATTAAATCGTTTTTTTACCTCATCAATCTACACACAATACCCCAAAATGACAACGGAAAAACTAGTTTTTAGAATTATTTGCGAATGTATAAAACATTCAAAACTGAAATATCACATTTACATAAGTATTCAGACCCTTTACTCAGTGCTTTGTTGAAGCACCTTTGGAAGCAATTACAGCCTTGAGTCATCTTGGGTATGAGGCTACATGCTTGGCACACGTATTTCGGGAGTTTCTCTTCTCTGAAGATCCTCTCAAGCTCTGTCAGGTTGGATGGGGAGCGTTGCTGCACAGCTAATTTCAGGTCTCTCCAGAGATGTTCGATCGGGTTCAAGTCCGGGCTCTGGCTGGGCCACTCAAGGACATTCAGAGACTCGTCCCGAAGCCACTCCTGCGTTCTCTTGGCTGTGTGCTTAGGGTCGTTGTCCTGTTGGAAGGTGCTCTGGAGTAGGTTTTCATCGAGGATCTCTCTGTACTTTGCTCCGTTCATCTTTCCCTTGATCCTAACTAGTCTCCCAGTCCCTGCTTCTGAAAAACATCCCCACAGCATAATGCTGCCACCACCATGCTTCACCATAGGGGTGGTGCCAGGTTTCCTCCAAACGTGACGCTTGGCATTCAGGCCAAAGAGTTCAATCTTGGTTTCATCAGACCAGAGAATCTTGTTTCTCATGGTCTGAGAGTCCTTTAGGTGCCTTTTGGCAAACTCCAAGCAGGCTGTCATGTGCCTTTTACCGAGGAGTGCCTTCTGTCTGGCCACTCTACCATAAAGGCCTGATTGGTGGAGTGCTGCAGAGATGGCTGTCCTTCTGGAAGGTTCTCCCAAATCAAATCAAATTTTATTTGTCACATACACATGGTTAGCAGATGTTAATGCGAGTGTAGCGAAATGCTTGTGCTTCTAGTTCCACAATGCAGTAATAACCAACGAGTAATGAAACCTAACAATTTCACAACAACTACCTTATACACACAAGTGTAAAGGAATGAAGAATATGTACATACAAATACAGTGGGGAGAACAAGTATTTGATACACTGCCGATTTTGCAGGTTTTCCTACTTACAAAGCATGTGGAGATCTGTAATTTTTATCATAGGTACACTTCAACTGTGAGAGACGGAATCTAAAACAAAAATCCAGAAAATCACATTGTATGATTTTTAAGTAATTAATTTGCATTTTATTGCATGACATAAGTATTTGATACATCAGAAAAGCAGACCTTAATATTTGGTACAGAAACCTTTGTTTGCAATTACAGAGATCATACGTTTCCTGTAGTTCTTGACCAGGTTTGCACACACTGCAGCAGGGATTTTGGCCCACTCCTCCATACAGACCTTCTCTAGATCCTTCAGGTTTCGGGGCTGTCGCTGGGCAATACGGACTTTCAGCTCCCTCCAAAGATTTTCTATTGGGTTCAGGTCTGGAGACTGGCTAGGCCACTCCAGGACCTTGAGATGCTTCTTACGGAGCCACTCCTTAGTTGCCCTGGCTGTGTGTTTCGGGTTGTTGTCATGCTGGAAGACTCAGCCACGACCCATCTTCAATGCTCTTACTGAGGGAAGGAGGTTGTTGGCCAAGATCTCGCGATACATGGCCCCATCCATCCTCCCCTCAATACGGTGAAGTCGCCCTGTCCCCTTTGCAGAAAAGCATCCCCAAAGAATGATGTTTCCACCTCCATGCTTCACGGTTGGGATGGTGTTCTTGGTTGTCCTCATCCTTCTTCTTCCTCCAAACACGGCGAGTGGAGTTTAGACCAAAAGGCTCTATTTTTGTCTCATCAGACCACATGACCTTCTCCCATTCCTCCTCTGGATCATCCAGATGGTCATTGGCAAACTTCAGACAGGCCTGGACATGCGCTGGCTTGAGCAGGGGGACCTTGCGTGCGCTGCAGGATTTTAATCTGTGACGGCGTAGTGTGTTACTAATGGTTTTCTTTGAGACTGTGGTCCCAGCTCTCTTCAGGTCATTGACCAGGTCCTGCAGTGTAGTTCTGGGCTGATCCCTCACCTTCCTCATGATCATTGATGCCCCACGAGGTGAGATCTTGCATGGAGCCCCAGACCGAGGGTGATTGACCGTCATCTTGAACTTCTACCATTTTCTAATAATTGCGCCAACAGTTGTTGCCTTCTCACCAAGCTGCTTGCCTATTGTCCTGTAGCCCATCCCAGCCTTGTGCAGGTCTACAATTTTATCCCTGATGTCCTTACACAGCTCTCTGGTCTTGGCCATTGTGGAGAGGTTGGAGTCTGTTTGATTGAGTGTGTGGACAGGTGTCTTTTATACAGGTAACGAGTTCAAACAGGTGCAGTTAATACAGGTAATGAGTGGAGAACAGTAGGGCTTCTTAAAGAAAAACTAACAGGTCTGTGAGAGCCGGAATTCTTACTGGTTGGTAGGTGATCAAATACTTATGTCATGCAATAAAATGCAAATTAATTACTTAAAAATCATACAATGTGATTTTCTGGATTTTTGTTTTAGATTCCGTCTCTCACAGTTGAAGTGTACCTATGATAAAAATTACAGACCTCTACATGCTTTGTAAGTAGGAAAACCTGCAAAATCGGCAGTGTATCAAATACTTGTTCTCCCCACTGTATATGAATGAGTGGTGGTACAGAACGGCATAGGCAAGATGCAGTAGATGGTATCGGGTAGAGTATATACATATGAGATGAGTAATTTAGGGTATGTAAACATATAAAAGTGGCATTGTTTAAAGTGGCAAGTGATACATGTATTACATCAAGATGGCAAGATGCAGTAGATGGTATAGAGTACAGTATATACATATGAGATGAGTAATGTAGGGTATGTAAACATTATATAGAGTGGCATTGTTTAAAGTGGCTAGTGATACATTTTTCATACATTTTTACATTATTAAAGTGGCTGGAGTTGAGTCTGTATGTTAGCAGCAGCCACTCAATCTTAGTGATGGCTGTTTAACAGTCTGATGGCCTTGAGATAGAAGCTGTTTTTCAGTCTCTCTGTCCCTGCTTTGATGCACCTGTACTGACCTCGCCTTCTGGATGATAGCGGGGTGAACAGGCAGTGGCTCGGGTGGTTGTTGTCCTTAATGATCTTTATGGCCTTTCTGTGACATCGGGTGGTGTAGGTGTAGGTAGTTTGCCCCCGGTGATGCGTTGTACAGACCTCACTACCCTCTGGAGAGCCTTACGGTTGTGGGCGGAGCAGTTGCCGTACCAGGCGGCGATACAGCCCGACAGGATGCTCTTGATTGTGCATCTGTAAAAGTTTGTGAGTGCTTTTGGTGACAAGCCGAATTTCTTCAGCCTCCTGAGATTGAAGATGCACTGCTGCGCCTTCACAACGCTGTCTGTGTGGGTGGACCAATTCAGTTTGTCCGTGATGTGTATGCCGAGGAACTTACTACCCTCTCCACTACTGTCCCGTCGATGTGGATAGGGGGGTGCTCCCTCTGCTGTATCCTGAAGTCCACGATCATCTCCTTTGTTTTGTTGACGTTGAGTGTGAGGTTATTTTCCTGACACCACACTCCGAGGGCCCTCACCTCCTCCCTGTAGGCCATCTCGTCGTTGTTGGTAATCAAGCCTACCACTGTAGTGTGGTCTGCAAACTTGATGATTGAGTTGGAGGTGTGCATGGCCACGCAGTCGTGGGTGAACAGAGCAGAGCGCAGCTGGAAGTGATAACTGGGGTAGCATTGAGTGTTGAGGTGGATCAACTGAAGTTGAGGATCCCAGTGTCTGTGATGCAGGCCGTTGGAGCGATGCAGACGCGGTGGCGAGCGCGATACTGAGGTCTGTCCTTTTTCATTCGGAGTGTTTGTCGGATAAAGTCATTCTAGGGTATACAGTTGAAGTTGGAAGTTTACATACACTTAGGTTGGAGTCATTAAAACTCGTGTTTCAACCACTCCACAAATTTCTTGTTAACAAACTATAGTTTTGGCAAGTCGGTTAGGACATCTACTTTGTGCATGACACAAGTCGTTTTTCCAACAATTGTTTACAGACAGATTATTTCACTTATCATTCACTGTATCACAATTCCAGTGGGTCAGAAGTTTACATACACTAAGTTGACTGTGCCTTTAAACAGCTTGGAAAATTCCAGAAAATGATGTCATGGCTTTAGAAGCTTCTGATAGGCTAATTGACATCATTTGAGTCAATTGGAGGTGTACCTGTGGATGTATTTCAAGGTCTACCTTCAAACTCAGTGCCTCTTTGCTTGACAACATGGGGAAATCAAAAGAAATCAGCCAAAATTGTAGATCTCCACAAGTCTGGTTCATCCTTGGGAGACAAATGCTCTCATGGGATAACTTATACACAGTTGAAGTCTTAAGTTTACATACACCGCTCAGGAAGAAGACGTGATCTGTCTCCTAAAGATGAACGTACTTTGGTGTGAAAAGTGCAAATCAATCCCAGAACAACAGCAAAGGACCTTGTGAAGATGCTGGAGGAAACAGGTAGAAAAGTATCTATATCCACAGTAAAACGAGTCCTATATCGACATAACATGAAAGGCTGCTCAGCAAGGAAGAAGCCACTGCTCCAAAACTGCCATTAAAAAGCCAGACTACGGTTTGCAACAGCACATGCGGACAAAGATGGTACTTTTTGGAAAAATGTCCTCTGGTCTGATGAAACAAAAATAGAACTGTTTGGCCATAACGACCATCGTTATGTTTGGAGGAAAAAGGGGGAGGCTTGCAAGTCGAAGAACACCATCCCAACCGTGAAGCACGGGGGTGGCAGCATCATGTTGTGGGGGTGTTTGTTGCAGGAGAGACTGGTGCACTTCACAAAATTGATGGCATCATGAGGTAGGAAAATTATGTGGATATATTGAAGCAACATCTCAAGACATCAGTCAGGAAGTTAAAGCTTGGTCGCAAATGGGTCTTCCAAATGAACAATGACCCCAAGCATACTTCCAAAGTTGTGGCAAAATGGCTTAACTTCTCTGGGATATGTGGGACGCTAACATCCCACTTGGCCAAAAGCCAGTAAAAATGCAGAGCGCCAAATTCAAATAAATTACTATAAAAATCTAACTTTCATGAAATCACACATGAAAGACACCAAATTAAAGCTACACTTGTTGTGAATCCAGCCAACATGTCTGATTTCAAAAAGGATTTACTGCGAAAGCACACCTTGCGATTATGTTAGGTCAGTACATAGCCACAGAAAAACACAGCCATTTTTCCAGCCAAAGAGAGGAGTAACAAAAAGCAGAAATAGAGATAACAATCATCACTAACCTTTGATGATCTTCATCAGATGACACTCATAGGACTTCATGTTACACAATACATGTATGTTTTGTTTGGTAAAGTTCATATTTATATCCAAACATCTGAGTTTAGACGGGACGCTACTCTCTCACTTGGCCAAATGCCAGAGAAAATGCAGAGCACCAAATTCAAATAAATTACTATAAAAATCAAACTTTCATTAAATCACACATGAAAGATACCAAATTAAAGCTACACTGGTTGGGAATCCAGCCAACGTCAGAATTCAAATAGGCTTTTCGGCGAAAGCAAACGATGCTATTATTTGAGGATAGCAACATAGTAAACAAAGCGAGAGAAGCATATTTCAACCCTGCAGGCGCGACACAAAACACAGAAATAAAAATATAATTCATGCCTTACCTTTGACGAGCTTCTGTTGATGGCACTCCAATATGTCCCATAAACATCACAAATGGTCCTTTTGTTCGATTAATTCCGTCGATATATATCCAAAATGTCCATTTATTTGGCGCGTTTGATCCAGAAAAACACCGGTTCCAACTTGTGAAACGGGACTACAAAATATCTCAAAAGTTACCTGTAAACTTTGCCAAAACATTTCAAACTACTTTTGTAATACAACTTTAGGTATTTTTTAACGTAAATAATCGATAAAATTGAAGACGGGATGATCTGTGTTCAATACAGGATTAAAACAAACTGTAGCTAGCTTTCTGGTCATGCGCCTCTAACAAACAGGACACTTCGAGTGACCCTTGTTCAAGATGGCCGTACTTCTTCATTACACAAAGGAAAAACCCTCAACCAATTTCTAAAGACTGTTGACATCCAGTGGAATCAGTAGGAACTGCAAGAAGGTCAATTAGAAATCTGTATTCCCAATGAAATTCAGCTTTTATTTCTTTCATCACATTCCCAGTGGGTCAGAAGTTTACATACACTCCCGGCCTGTAAGAGATCCCGGCCGGTAGGAGAGGGTAAAATCAAACCTGGCAAAGAATAGGGCCCACCTGACCTGAAGCGGATTCAGCCTCTTCGCTGGTCGAATATACTCTAGGTTCCGGTGGTCCGTCCAAACAAGGAATGGGTGTTGAGCATCCTCCAGCTTAATTCCGCTCTGCAGGAGACAGCTTCCGTAAGAAGAAAGCGCATGGATGGAGTTTAGGCGGTTATCCAGTGCATTGGGAGAGAACAGCCCCAACTCCAACCTCGGAGGCGTCCACCTCCACGATGAAGGGGAGAGACGGGTCAGGATGAGCCAGAACAGGTACGTTTGTAAAACATTCCTTGAGCTCATGGAAGGCTTCGTTGGCCTCCTCATTCCAGCGCAACTGTCTAAGACCTCCCTTCAGCAGGAAGGTGAAAGGGGCCACCACTGTGACCGAAACCCCTAATGAAGCACCTGAAATAGTTGGAAAAACCTAGGAAGCGCTGGACAGCCTTTATGTTGGATGGAACAGGTCACAACCATACTGCACTGACCCTCTGCTCTTCCATCTCAACTGCCGCGGTGGATATCCGATTGTCCAGGAAGGAGACCGCCTGCTGGAAGAAAAGGCACTTCTCCGCCTTGGCTTACAGGTGATGCCCGATCAGCCTCTCCAAAACAGACCTGACATGAGAGACATGTTGCTCGCGTGTAGTGGAGTACACCAAGATGTTGTCTATGTACACCACTACACAGCGACCCAACATGTCTCTAAACACCTCGTTAATGAAGGATTGAAACACCAAGGGTGCATTTGTCAGGCCGTAGGGCATTACCCTGTATTCGTAGTGCCCGGTGCTGAAGGCGGTCTTCCATTCATCCCCCCTCTCTGATGCACACCAGGTTGTAGGCACTGCGTAAATCCAATTTGGTAAAGTACTGAGCACCGTGCATCTGTTTGATCACAGTAGGTATGAGGTAGGGGATAACTGAATTGAACAGTTGTCTTATTCAGTGTCCGGTAATTGATACAGGGGTGGAGACCTCTGTCCTTCTTCTTCATGAAAAGAAAGCAGGAGGAGGCCGGAGAGGTGGACGGACGGAGGAATCCTTGTGCCAGCGCCTCCTGGACGTAGACCTCCATGGCTTTGGTCTCTGCATGCGAGAGAGGGTAGATGTGCCCCCGCAGGAGGGTAGAACCAGGCAGTAGGTCGATAGTGCAGTCCCATGGGCAAAGAAGAGGAAGGCACGAGTCTTCGAAAAAGCCACCTATAGGTCCCGGTATTCCTCCGGGACAGGGATGTGGGTGGCCTGGTCCGGACTTTCCACAGAGACACCTCCCTGACACTCCTGCGACCATCCCAACAACCTCCTCTCTCTCTCCTCTCCACAATATCCTGGGGTTAAGCAACTGTAACCAGGGGAAACCTAAAACTACAGGGTGTGCAGGAGAGTCTAAGATGAGGAAAGTGATGCGTTCACGGTGGTTGTGATGAACTGTGAAGGAAATGGGAATCGTGGTCTGGCACACCAGTCCTGTTCCTAGGGGACGGTTGTCTAGAGCATGGACTGGGATAGGGGGTTGTAAAGGGACTAGAGAAATGCATAATGATAAGGCCACTGACCGTTCTAGGAAATTGCCTGCAGAGCCTGAGTCCACTAGTGACTCAGGACTCAGTGGGGGGCCAGGATATTCCGGGAAGGTGACAGGAAGGAGGACGGGCTGGGTCCACGCCTACCTGGGAAGATGCAGGGGCACTCCTCGGCCTTTCGCTTCCTCGCTTGGTTCTCCTTCTGGGACATGTGTTCCAGGGGTGGTCCGACTCCCCGCAGTAGGAGCAGAGACCCTGTTGACAGTGGCGTTGACATCCTCGGGGGGAAGATGCGTCGTGCCCACCTCCATGGGCTCAGTCTCACTGGAGGTTCCTGGAAGAGACCCGAACCCCCGGGATGGGCGACGATGGGCACAGAAGAGATTATCTAGGCGGATGGCCATGGCGATGAGGCCAGCTCGGTCAGGCCAGCTCGGTCTGGACATCCGCCTGTAGCCCGCCGCAGAAAACTGTCAACAGGGCCTGGTCGTTCCAGCCAGTGGACGCAGCCACCGCCTGGAAAACCAGAGCGTACTGAGACGCTGTCCTGGACCCCAGGCGTAGACGGAGGAGACGCTGACCTCCCTCTCGGCCCTCTGTAGGGTGGTCGAAAATGGCACGGAAGAGTTGGGTGAAGCGCTCATAGGACTGCACTTCTGGACCGTCCCTCTCCAGCGTGCGCCCCACTCGAGAACCCGGTGTCAGCACCGAGATCACCAAGGCCACCTTGTCCCTGTTGGAGTCCATCCTGGCATGACGGGCAAGGTGGAGGTCACACTGCAGGAGAAACCCCCTACAGTGAGCTAGGGTGCTGACAAAGCTGATCGGGTTATGTAGATGGTGGTGGGGTGGCTGGAATGACCGCGGGGAGCTGGGAAGGTGGTGTAGCCTGCAGCTGGTGTACGGTTCGGAGCACCTTGTCCATAGCCGTCCCAAGGTGCTTCGCTCCTATAGCAGCGAGGTCGGGATGTCCTGCTACTTCCTGTTCTCTTGGGTCGGTCATTCTGTCACAAGTGTAGAAAGGAGTAGGCAGGAGGTAGTCACAGGTTTAGAACTACTGAGTTCATTAAACCACTATATATAAAAGCGTGACGAAAACCCAAAGTGCAAAATTATAAAGTACTTAGGACATAGTAGGAGAGATTCCTCTCAGGAAACAAGCAACATTTACAATGACCGACAAAGACAAATGACAGAGGGAGTGATAGAGTGGGGATTGGAACCAGGTGTGTGTAATGATGACGAGACAAGTCCGGGGTTGAAGAGTTCGGCAGCAGCTAGAAGGCCGGCGACGCCGAACGCCTGAGCTGGACAGGAGGGGGAGCCAAAGCGAAGGTTGGTATCTATGTTAAATTGATTAAATGAATGCAACTTAAATATAAGTAACATACATTTTTCTGAACTATTTGAATCTGTTACTTGGAGTTATTGCACCTGTTACTGAAATAGTTATTCCAGTCTCTCAGTCTTCCCAACCCTGGCAGTCATTCTGAATGCAGTCTGCGGGTGAATAAAAATGTAAAATGTTGGATATCCCCACTCTGGCTGAATTCCAATAGGAATTACAAATCACCTTGCAAGCCAGCATAATGTGATTTGCAGGCCTGATGTGGCCTGTAAACTATGAGTGTCAGGCCACTGTATTAGAGTAAAACTAGGCCGTCAAAACAAGACCTTGTGAAATATGTATTGTATTGTCTTAAATAATTGTATTTTAATGTCAACCTATTCACTTAGGATCTCACTTGGTGAAGGCAAAAAGACTGAAAATGAAGGAGTGCAACAACCATGCCTCTGTCACTTGCAAACACAGTCATGGGTGGTACTGTTAACTCTAAAATTCAAAACATTTCTGGTTTTGCATTTTTTAATGGCTCTTATTTGGCTCCAACTTGCACCTTGATTTTTAAGATGCACCATGCACCATGGACATACATACTCTGACACCCAAACCACATCACGTCATAACTATCACTGTGCCACAGAAAGGAATAAGGATAAGCTTACAACATCCTTTGGTGAATGTATTTTATGGAAATACAAGATGTTCAAGGTGGTTAATATATTGCAGGAAAAAAAGTAAGAAAGTGGAAATGAAACAAGATGTCAAACAGTAATCAGCACAGTGAAAAATAAGAATCTCCTGACGTGTTTTATTTCAATACGACAAAGAGGAGTTCTAAGTGCAGCATTGTCTTTATCAAAGAAAACTGTGTGCGTGGGAGGGCAGCAGTCATAGGGGAAAGAAGTTGATCATTGCTATGGACACTACCATGCTGACCACACCGCTAGTGTTGCATGCAATGCAAAACAAATGTACACATTTTATGTCACACTTACAGTGAAATGCTTACTTACAAGCCCTAACCAACAATGCAGTAAAAAATAAATAAAATAAAAATAAGAAATAAAAGTAACAAATAATTAAAGAGCAGCAGTTAAATAACAATAGCGCTGCTATATGCAGGGGATACCGGTACAGAGTCAATGCGCGGGGGCACCGGTTAGTCGAGGTAATTGAGGTAATATATACATGTAGGTAAAGTTATTAAAGTGAATATGCATAGATAATAACAGAGAGTAGCAGCAGTTAAATAACTATAGTGCGGCTATATGCAGGGGATACCGGTACAGAGTCAATGTGTGGGGGCACCGGTTAGTCGAGGTAATTGAGGTAATATGTACATGTACAGTAGGTAGAGTTATTAAAGTGACAATGCATAGATAATAACAGAGAGTAGCGATGGCGGATGCGCGAGCGAGCGTGTAAGATTAGGGATTCTTCAAATAAAAAAAGAAATTGCATTTCACAATTCACACAAAAAGAATATGTGTGTGTGTGTGTGTTTGTAGGTGGGAGTGTCCTGGTCCCCGCTGCACGTTAGCACCCGCTATCTATAGGTAGACAGACACAGATGGTGTTCACAACAACAACAGTGGTAGCAGCAAGGTCAATCAACATGTCACGCTCTACTTGATAATCAATGCTTTCATTTGGCACAACATGTAAGGGTCTAGGGAAAACACCAGAAAATGCAGAAGCACTTCATTCCTTCAAAATGTATGTTCAGTCAGTGTTTGGGTTAATACAGTACATGTGAAAAATAATACATGTGCTTATGATGCGTTATAAAGTGGGTATTTATCCTGTTACCATTTATACTAAGATTCCTCTAACATTGGAGAAGATCGAAGCGCCATAGAGGGCCTAGGCAATTCACCTGCCCTTTCAATAGCCTTGTATCAGACACCATGCCAGGTTCCCGTGTCCCTCTCAACTGAATCTGCACTGTTTGGCGAATGCACCTTTCATTCCTCTCATCGCCATACTCCCCCCTTCTCTTCCCCCTAGAAGGAGCCCCATTTCGGGGGGTTGAAAAGCCCTGGCACCGCACCTCTGGATAGGAAGTGTGTCTCTAAGGGATAAGACGATATCCACTGCCAAAACACACTATGGAGACTAGTTCTATGGACTCTCAGATGTCCCAATGGAAAAATGGAACAGCCCCTCTCCAACAACAACTGGGTCTCTCTGTGTGAGCGTTCAGATCCATCCGTATCCTTGGAGAGACTGGGAAGGGCCCCTGCCAAGGGCCCTGATGGCCCCGCTCTGGCCCGACAGGCACTGTGGCGGTTCCGACTGTGGGAAGGTGTCTCGTAGAGTAGGCCAGAAGGCTGAACTGAAAAACCTTAACTGACACTTGAGCCTATATTAAACTTAAACTCTACCAAATAAAACGATGGCAAAGCACTTCTGTGCAAGGGTGTTGATTTACATAGCGATTCTGAAAGAAAAACAGTACTGCCACAAAAGTATACATTATGGGGACAGCTAAACAGTATTTCCCCATCAACAGCTCAATGAAAAAGCTCCCCTCTTGAACTGAAAGAGAGGCTCCTTTTGTGGGGGAAGCCCCTCCCATCCGAACATACCAAAGTCATTAATTTATTAATTTAAGCCATTACAAACATCAAAGCATACATTTTCCACTCAGCTAAACATATCATGATTTATCTTAATTGAACTTTTGCAGTTGGTTTAATACATAATACAATATAGCACAATATAAAACATTTACCCAGCTTACCCAGAAGCTACAGAGACAGAGAGAGAGGAACGGAAACAAACAAAAAGAGAGCTCATCCAAAACATTGATAAGTACAATAAATGTCACTTCAATTATACATGAAAGCTTGTCTGCGTATTCCTTAGACCATATCAAACTGTTACTGGGGAGGTAAGAATAATGTGTGAACTGAGATCGCTAAGTTAACTGTCAACACATTTGACAGAGCAGGGAGGGGGAGATTAGTGTGTGTGTGTGAGTGTGTTAGTTTACCAAATGTTGCCCGCGGCCGGTGACTGACTTCTCCGTCACAGAGGGGCTATTGTAAACCCTTCTCCAGCTGGGGATGGGTCTGTGGTGACCCAGAAGGCCAGATGTACTGGGTGGATCACACATAGGTACACATACACACGTACTATACGCACATTCACAGTTATATACTTGTCCTATTCTTTTCATTTCTGATCCATGTTACTGTGTCCTCTCTCCTCAAAACATTTTTTAAAGTCAAATGGCAGCCTTTAGTGAATGAAGATTGCGTAACACATCTCAGGGAATGGAATTTCATAAATACATGTCAGGGTCAATGCGTTCCAGGCTCAACAACTTTCTAGGGGGATCAGGAGGCATTGGATTTTGAAGGGAAAATACATCCCAAATTGACTGATAATTTGGTCAACATATCCAAACCACAACTGAAATACCAATATTTTCTGTATTACTTTAAACTGGGCCCACCCCCCCCTGGATACACGTTTAGTTTTTTGCGCTAGCACTACACAGCTGATTCAAACAATCAAAGCATGATGATGAGTTGGTTGTTTGAATCAGCTGTGTAGTGTGGGTGCAAAAACCAAAACGTGCACCTGGGGGGCCAGGACGGCGTTTGGGAAACCCTGCTTTAAACTGTTGGCTCAGAAAGTAACCACGCTTGGCATAGCCCCCCTCCCTGGGATAACGTTTTTGTAGAACGACTGTGAGAAAGTCAGTTCTGAGGTGCGTTCAGTTTGATTGAATGTTTGCTTTGTTGCGTAATGGCTTGTCCTGAACCACACGATTCCCCAAAACGTTCTTGAACAGACTTTGAGATAGCACCCGTTTACTCAGTCTGGTGGTTGTGGCGGGTGTGGCTTGAAGCAAAGAGTGATGTATTTGAAGGGCAGCGGTGCATTTTCAATCCACAGGCCAAACCCCTTCCCGTTTTTCAACAGGTCCTTCAGAACAGCACCATTCCCGTTTAATTAAATATTTCATTATGTTTTTTTCACACTGAATGTAGCTCTGGTGACTTTTCTTCTTCAAAATGTATGAAAAGAAAAATGGTCACACCATTAAAATCTAATTTCCCCCTCCAAAATGTTGCCTAAAAACATATTGGTCTACATTATCTGGCTGGTATGTTATTTAGCAATAAGCATTAACACCTGTAGCCCAACTGATGCCACATTATGGCTATAAATAGGCTGAAGCATGGGATTGCCCATCTGTACTTGTACTAGTCATTAGCTAGATCAGTCAACTTTCTCTGTCATGGCCCCCTTTCATCCTGGGGGAATGTCATATGGTGTAACAAGTTATCTCACAGAATGAAGGGTTTGTTAAGAAGAGAGAGGGGAGAGAATCAAATTGATGTATATAGCCCTTCTTACGTCAGCTGATGTCACAAAGTGCTGTACAGAAACCCAGCCTAAAACCCCAAACAGCAAGCGATGCAGGTGTAGAAGCACGGTGGCTAGGAAAAACTCCCTAGAAAGGCCAGAACCTAGGAAGTAACCTAGAGAGGACCCAGGCTATGAGGGGTAGCCAGTCCTCTTCTGGCTGTGTCGGGTGGAGATTATAACAGAACATGGCCAAGATGTTCATAGATGACCAGCAGGGTCAGATAATAATAATCACAGTGGTTGTAGAGGTCAGGTCAGCACCTCAGGAGTAAATGTCAGTTGGCTTTTCATAGCAGATCATTGAGAGTATCTCTACCGCTCCTACTGTCTCTAGAGAGTTGAAAACAGCAGGTCTGGGACAGGTAGCACATCCGGTGAACAGGTCAGGGTTCCATAGCCGCAGGCAGAACAGTTGAAACTGAAGCAGCAGCACAACCAGGTGGACTGGGGACAGCAAGCCTCCTTACAAGTACTATGTAGTGTAAAGCTACAGAAAGCCAGTAGCTAAGGGGGGGAAATAATTTCCAATCCATCGTGGTATATTATTGAGGTGTTGAAATTGGCCTCTCTAATATTTGCCCGAGTCATAGTCTCCGTGGTCTACAGTATGGTAGAGTCCCTCTGTATGGAAAGCATAGAGCCGTCGGCACAATTTCACAGCAGCCATGACACTCTCTCTCCCTCCCCCCTCTCTGTCTTCCTATCTGTGTGTTATCACTGGGGCGAGATGGCTCCCACATGGCTTCAATTTCAGCCCTGCACAATCGATGACGGATGCAGAGCGGAGTCCAGCTTGTATATTAAAGGAGAGTACAGCAGCAAAAAGGAAAAATACACAACCATCCGAACGTTGCCTATAGGTTTTTTTTCAGAACCCGTGGCAACATCCAACAGGCAGTATGATATCGACTGGCTGGGAGGAGCTGAAAGAGACTCACTGGGCTTTTAACTGCTCCCTCGTTCAGATTGCTTTGAAAAAGGGCCCGGCCCTGCAGTTATCAGATGCATGTCAGAGGGGAAAGTATAGATTTTACTCCCTCCTCCTCTTCTCTATTCTCTCCCTCTTTTCATCCATCCCCCAGTTCTGCCCCTCTAATGGTGGCAGTGCGTATTGGATTGCTCCTTCCTCCGAGGTGACGAGGTAGACAGAGAGGAGGATGAGGATTTGAGCGGCGTCTTCGTCAGGTGACAGTTTGTCAAGTACAGTAGCCCACAGGGGGATGGGTGTGTGTGTGTGTGTGTGTGTGTGTGTGTGTGTGTGTGTGTGTGTGTGTGTGTGAGTGTGTGTGTGTGTCTGTGTGTGTGTGTGATTGTGAGTGAGAGTGAGTAAGTGTGTGTGTGGTTGTGGCAGGTCTGGGGATCTATCCCAGGATTAGGGAGGGAGATGAGGGGGCAACACATTGAGCTAGGGGAGAGGGGATGAGTTCCGTTGCATTGGTCATCATGCCTCGGAGCCCTGTGTGTGTGGTGTGTGTGGCGTATGTGTGTGTGACAGAGGGAGCGTGCATGAATGGGTTGCTGGGGGTGTACAGTACAGTATGTCTGTATGTTATTGTATGCATGTGTTGGTCAGTGAAGCGCATTTATTTAGATTAACCTTATAGTGTAATGCCAGGAAGGTCATTGGACTTTATTTTACAGCCCATAGGAAACCTACAATATGATTAAAATACATTTTTGAGTAGACGTGAGGAATCAACCACAAACCATTTGTAGCCATGTGTGCTCACTCACAGTATTATGTGATGATCAGTTAGCATACATTTGCACTCTCCCTACACTTTAGCATCTATGATTTTAGTCATTTTAGAGCGCATGTTTTCGCTTTGCCTTCCTATTATCTTTCCAGGAAATGTATGCTGCTGTGGCTGCAGGTCTGTGAGTCCCTCCCTGCCTGACCCCCCCCCCCCCAAAAAAAGGGAAGGGGTGTGAAAAGAGAACAGAGAAAGAGAGAGCAGCTCAATCTGAATCCATTGCATGTCGCATCCTAGGATTCATCAATAACTTAGGCATGATGGGAAATCCTTTTTACAGCCCGGGTCCCTCAGCCTGCTGCTCATTCTTATTTTACACATTTCGTCGAGAGCCTTGCACATGGGCGACATATGGATATGGCCCGCTCTATGCCTTGTTAATGTCTTGTGATCGTAATGTCAATCGCCCCTGATACATATGTTAGAAATATTTTTCTTTGTCCTATTAAATTGCCTCCCAGCACAAACTTAGCTGGCCATGTATAAACAATTGGTAGGGAAAGTGTTGCTGGGTTGGATTAGCTAGCAAGACCTTCCACTGCTGCAGTGTTCTACCCACAATGCAACAGTCCTGGAAAATGATCAAATTGGTCGGTGACCCGAAAAAGGACTTATCCGCTATTATGAGAGAAGCGATACATCGATTGAATCATTTATATTGTCATCAAATAATACAACTGATTTAATTCAGTGCATTGCAGTTTTTCAAAGGATATTCCTGTGACAGCTTTAACTACCACATGTATGAGATGGAAGAGAGGTGCAATTATCATCATTACTGGAAAAATGGAGGTGATTCGCCCTTAATCAGAGTCTGAGATGGGTCCAAACTCACACACAGCCCAGCTGCAATCTTGAACATGCTAAAAAAGGAAAAACTAGAAGAAAAACCTGAAGGAGAGAAAAAGGATTCCATGAATAGTTCTTCTTCGCAACTTCAAACATCCAAAAAAGCATTGCTAATCCTTTACCTATGAAGCTGTTCATGCTTGAGAAAAACATACTACAAACAGTATGAAACCTCAAATTCCACAAGGAAAAAAATAACAGTCGGTCAGTGCAAGTCAAGACAGTGGGGCTCTAAAGGACATAGTTCGCAAACTATGTCCTCTCGACAACCAAACACCACTGTGTTTTCTCCTGCAAGCTGCAGGTCTCCTAGCAGCAGCCAATCCCGGGGCAGGACTCAGAGGGTAGAGGGCTGATGGTATTCAGCTGTACCTCATTGTAACTTGTTAGTGGGTAATTAGGTCAGCTCATTACATCAAACAGCACAACACTCCTACTGCAAACATTCCTGTGAAGCCAAATTAAGGCAATGGCCTTGAAATACAAAGCAAATCAACATTATTTGTAACACAACAGACAAACTTTTTCATTTAATATTACATTGTGTAAAGTAAGACATCTGACCCATTTCAATTTTATAATAGACATACAGGCTGATAAGAGATGACATATTTGCTTGTCATTTCTAGCCACATCCTAAGTTGAAACAGTTTAACTTTTCGAACGTCAATTTGTGATTTACGCAACTCAGTCTCATGAGCTATACACTAAAATCCAAGTCATACTCTTGGTTCTGAAGCCAAGTTTCAAAACACTATTAAGAAATGTATAGGACCATATGATTTCCAGTTTACCACAAAAGAGTGAAAGAAAGATAAATATTTTATTTATTTAACCAGGCAGGTCAGTTAAGAACAATTTCTTATTTACAATGATGGCCTACCCCGGCCAAACCCCAACGACACTGGGCCAATTGTGCGCTGCTCTATGGGACTCCCAATCGCGGTCGGTTGTAATACAGCCTGGAGTCGAACCAGGGTCTGTAGCGATGCCTCTAGTGCTGAGATGCAGTGCCTTAGACAGCTGCGCCACTCAGGAGATAGCGTGTGGGGGTAGGCTATTATGTATGGCCTATGGTGAGAGGCAGTGATAGAGAAATACGAAGAGGGAGGGGATTTGCCATAGTATGAAAGTGGAGAGAGAGAAAGAATTAATAAAAGAGGAGGAAAGAGAAAAGGAGGCCTGTGATTTCCATTGGCAGTGTGCAGCCAGTGCGCTCCCAGGGGGTACCGGGCCAGCAGCACCAGCCGCCTATGTCACAGGAACCTCAATGGCTGCCATAATGAAGCTCTCAACCCTGCAGCGTACTGTTCACTCACATACACAAGCAAGCACAAAAACACAAATGCACATGCAAGCACGCACGCACACACAGAAGCCCACACATGCATGCACGGATGCACACACACACATATGCAAGCATGCACACACACACGTACAGCGGCACACACGAGCATGCACACACAGTGAACTTGACACACAGGCCTGCTCCATTCTGTCTCTCCTCGCTCTCTCTCTCACACGCGCCAAGTGAACTTAATGCACTGATGACTAAATGCATTACATTACTCTTCTTGACACTCAAACAAGGCAAAGAACAGACGACAAAAAGCACTACAACACTTTGCCGGGGCCACGAGCCTACTCCACCACCAGGTTCCTAGCCAGCCTCTTTGTCCTCCTCCTCTTCCTCCTCCTCCTCCTTTATACCATCCTCGTTTCAGTGGGACAAACCTTTCTTTCTTTCTGTCCTCTTTATCCATTTATTTCTGGAGGAACCGCAGGTCATTGCCAGTTCAGAGATGCTATTTTCGGCGTGAGCCATTATTCAGTCAAGCTACTTGATGAGAATAATGAACTATGGTACTTTGGAGTTTATCCCCTGCCAGCACCCATAGCTGGCTACTCAATCTGTTCAACCTCCTCGACAAATTACACTGATGCTATTGTACTGACATTCAGTTAGCGTATTATGATATTACATGTTTTCTTCTTTGTACTGCACAATACACAGTATGTGCCACTATATAGGCTGTAGGCTGTAGACCTATAGGCTGTGTGCTACAATATACTTCATGCATAAATAATGGAAAGGATGCAATGCCCTCTCGTCAATGTTCCACGTAAGGTGTTTTACATGCTATAGTAGTCAATAGATAGAATATAAATAGAACTGCACTCTCATGATAGACTTTCATTTTTTTACTTGACGTGTACGCCGAGGAACTTAATACTTTCCAACTTCTCCACCTCTGTCCCGTCGATGTGGATAGGGGGGTGCTCCCTCTGCTGTTTCCTGAAGTCCACGATCATCTCTTTTGTTTTGTTGAGTGTGACGTTATTTTCCTGACACCACACTCCGACAGGGCCTCACCTCCTCCCTGTAGGCAGTCTCGTCATTGTTGGTGATCAAGCCTACCACTGTAGTGTCGTCTGCAAACTTGATGATTGAGTTGGAGGCATACATGGCCACGCAGTCATGGGTGAACAGGGAGTACAGGAGAGGACTGAGAACGCACCCTTGTGGGCCCCCAGTGTTGAGGATCAGCGGGGTGGAGATGTTGTTTCCTACCCTCACCACCTGGTCAGCAAGTCCAGGACCCAGTTGCACAGGGCGGGGTCAAGACTCAGGGTCTCGAGCTTAATGACGAGTTTGGAGGGTACTATATGGGGTTAAATGCTGAGCTGTAATCGATGAAGAGCATTCTTACATAGGTATTCCTCTTGTCCTGATGGATTAGGGCAGTGTCCAGTGTGATTGCGATTGCATCGTCTGTGGACCTATTGGGGCAGTAAGCAAATTGGAGTGGGTCTAGGGTGTTAGGTAGGGTGGAGGTGATGTGATCCTTGACTAATCTCTCAAAGCACTTCATGATGAAGGAAGTGAGGGCTACGGGGCGATAGTTATTTAGCTCAGTTACCTTAGCTTTCTTGGGAACAGTAACAATGGTGGCCCTCTTGAAGCATGTGGGAACAGCAGACTGGGATAGGGATTGATTGAATATGTCCGTAAACACACCAGCCAGCTGGTCTGCGCATGCTCTGAGGACGCAGCTAGGGATGCCGTCTGGGCCGGCAGCCTTGCGAGGGTTAACACGTTTAAATGTTTTACTCACGTTGGCCGCGGTGAAGGAGAGACCGCAGATTTTGGTAGCGGGCCATATCAGTGGCACTGTATTGTCCTCAAAGCGAGCAAAGAAGTTGTTTAATTTGTCTGGGAGCAAGACGTCGGTGTCCGCGACGAGGCGGGTTTTCTTTTTGGAATCCGTGATTGACTGTAGACCCTGCCACATACGTCTCGTGTCTGAGCCGTTGAATTGCGACTCTACTTTGTCTCTATACTGACGCTTAGCTTGTTTGATTGCCTTGCGGAGGGAATAGCTACACTGTTTGTATTCGGTCATGTTTCCGGTCACCTTGCCATGATTGAAAGCAGTGGTTCGCACTTTCAGTTTTACGCGAATGCTGCCATCAATCCACGGTTTCTGGTTGGGGAAGGTTTTAATAGTCACCGTGGGTATAACATCACCGATGCACTTGCTAATAAACTCGCTCACAGAATCAGCGTATACATCAATGTTGTTATCTGAGGCTATCCAGAACATATCCCAGTCCATCGAAGCAATCTTGATGCGTGGAATCCGATTGGTCGGACCAGCGTTGAACAGACCAGACTACTTCAATATGCAACTACTCCAATTCATGTTGTTAATTTAGAAAATAATACAACATCAAAATTGCTGACACCATTCAAACCAATGAGGGTTTGAAACTTTAAAGCAAATTATCTTGGAATCATCTTTTTTCAAATAGAACCTTATAGTTCTAAGGTGACAAGTTACTTTGGTGCAACCTCTACTGACATTGCCGTTCCAGTTTACGTGTTCTGTTGTGTAAAGGCCCTCACAGAATGTACGATTGTAGCTGTCTTATGACACAATTTTGCTATCTCAGACAAAATGTCCACGTCATGGGCAAATTCTTAACGTAAACGATTGTCAAACGTCTTGGCTCCTCAGTGTGACAGGGTCTAGGTCTGCCGATTAAGTACCACTATGTGAGGATGTAGGCTCAGACAAAGTTCTGGCAGTGTCAGAATTGATTTCCCTTTATCGTGTAGTGTGGTTGGTGTTACGAGACGATCCCGGTGACTGACCAATAGAAATACGGCCGGCACTGAGTATGCACACAATAATATGATTATTTTGAAATCAGATTAATATAATTTTAAACATTTACATACTTTGTAAGAAGAACAATTTCCCTAATAATCTTATTTACATGACACATCTGAAATCAGGCTATGTGATGGGATTTTGATAAATTCACAAAATTGCCAATCAAAACAAACTTTTTAACACAGCGACAATGTCATTTTTGGGAAGCCTATTTGATTAAAATACATGTTTACAATATAGCCAATTTTGACTTTGGCCCATCTACCAGAAACCGCTCAGTTCTGCCTCCAGGGCAGGGCATGACAATAAATGTCAACCTCCAATTCAAGATGGTAGCTGTGGGTTGGACACGCCTCCAACCACACCCATGCCTGCAGCCTTAAAGGCCTACTGCAAAATAGGCAATTATCATCACAACACAGTGTGTTTGCATAGTCCTGGCCAAGAACATACCTTAACACCACTGGCGATTTTAGCATGTCAATCTTGGTGGGGCAAACAAACCAAAAAATTGGGATGCATGCCAGCAAAGCCACTACACACCACAACACTAAACAATACATTTATTGCACTATAACGGTGACAAACGGTGCCCACAAACGGTTAGGCCCTATATAAAGCTGTCCCAACAGCAGAGCTTTCTTTTCAGCACCTTGGAGTTAATCCTTACCACTGCCACACCTGGCTATCAGCGGAGCCTTGTCTGGCAGCGAAACAGTTAATTCAGCCTCATTTACTGCCTTTTAACATAGCTGATATGGCTGACTTGCTTATAACTTCCTATGGATCAGTGGGACGCTAGCATCCCACCTCGACAACTTCCGGGGAAATTGCAGAGCGCCAAATTCAAATTAAATTACTATAAATATTTAACTTTCATGAAATCCCAAGTGCAATACATCAAAATAAAGCTTAACTTGTTGTTAATCCAGCCGCCGTGTCAGATTTCAAAAAGGCTTTACGGCGAAAGCAAACCATGCGATTATCTGAGGACAGCGCTCAGCACACAAAACATTACCAACAGTTAGCAGCCAAGTAGATTAGTCACGAAAGTCAGAAATAGCAATACAATTAATCACTTACCCTTGATGATCTTCGTATGGTTGCACTCACAAGACTCCCAGTTACACAATAAATGTTTGTTTTGTTCGGTAAAGTCCCTCTTTATATCCAAAAACCTCAATTTTGTTGGCGCGTTTTGTTCAGTAATCCAATGGCTCAAATGCGGTCACAACAGGCAGACAAAAATTCCAAATAGTATCCGTAAAGTTTGTAGAAACATGTCAAACGATGTTTATAATCAATCCTCAGGGTGTTTTTAGCCTAAATAATCGATAATACCGGACAATAGCGTCGTCAATATAAAAGAAAAACAAGAAAGGCGCGCTCTCGGGATTGTGCGCCATACAGGTTGGGGACTTTCCATAGGCCTCTCATTGAAACTGCTCATTCTCCCTCATTTTTCAGAATAAAGGCCTGAAACAATGTCTAAAGACTGTTCACAGCTAGTGGAAGCCATAGGGTACGGAATCTGGGTCCTATCCCTTTAAATGGTGGATAGGCTTTCAATGGAAAAACACCCATTTCAAAATAATAGAGCTTCCTGGATGGATTTTCCTCAGGTTTTCGCCTGCCATTTCAGTTCTGTTATACTCACAGACATTAACATTTAACAGTTTTGGAAACTTTAGAGTGTTTTCCATCCAAATATACCAATTATATGCATATCCTAGCTTCTGGGCTTGAGTAGCAGGCAGTTTACTTTGGGCAGGCTTTTCATCCAAAATTCCGAATGCTGCCCCCTATCCCAAAAAAGTTAACAAATGTGCTTTCTACTGACAATTGAGATGTACAAACTATGGCATAAGGGGATGACGAGTGGATAACAGGCAATCCGTAATTTCGATTAAGACATTAATGAGCGAGCTAGGACGGACGTGGTCAGTTTAGCTATTTGTTCAGCACTTTTGAAGTGTACACCGACAGAATTCAGAACATGGGCCATTCTTACAGTATTCTCCCTGTACACCAAGCCAGAACCATATGATAAATAAAGAGGGCATATAAGCAGACAATGAAATCTCTTACAATATTCAATGATTACATTTCTCTAAAACAGACTATAGGCTTCATGTGCACCACCAAGTCAACAGTAGGCTAAGTTATGAGGGGGAAAGGAACCAAATTATTAGGAGGGTGTCACGGCCGTTGAATGAAGAAGACCAAAGCGCAGGGTGGTGAGCGTACATATTCCTTTTATTTAGAAATGACGCCGACAAAAACAATAAACAATACGTGCCACAAACAAAGTTAACTTCCCACAAAGAAAGGAGGGAAAGGGCTACCCAAGTATGGTTCCCAATCAGAGACAACGATAGACAGCTGTCTCTGATTGAGAACTATACCCGGCCAAAACATAGAAATACAAAATCATAGAAAAACAAAACATAGAATGCCCACCCCAAATCACACCCTGACCAAACCAAATAGAGACATAAAAAGGCTCTCTAAGGTCAGGGCGTGACAGAGGGTGAGGCACATGGGCTACTAACAGCTTACTACACAACATACACTTAGTATTACTTTCTTAGCTACAGTATACATATCTCCCTGGCATAATACATAATTTATGCAGCAGCATACAAGACATTTTGGACTCACCTTGTTGTGCTGTGCTCACTTGAACAGGAAGGTGGTGCGGCGGTCCTTATGGGAACATTGTCATCGAACTTTGTCATCAGTCTGGCATTCTCTGGATTTATTTCAAGACAACAGGTCGAATCATGACGTCTTCAGGTCAGAGCTCTAGAAAGAGGCCCGAGTTCCCGACTTGGAATTCTGAGTTGGATGTCCGTTCAAAACGTGTTTTCCCAGTCGGAGCAAATTTTTTTTCAGAGTTCCCAGTTGTCTTGAACTCACTGAAGTCTGAGATTTCCCAGTTCCGAGTTACCAGTTGTTTTGAACGCGTCAGAAGTCATGCTGGATTGACAGCAGGGCCAATGTTGAATGTTTATCCTTTTAAGATTGGAAACGAGACCCTTAAACCCAGACTTGGACCACACAGCCACTCCACTGAATAGCAGGCTAGTGATGCTTTGCGACACTTGGAGTTAGCCACTGATTCCTTCCAAACCACTCATTGTTAAATTTGCAATTTCCAACTTGTTGTGTAATGTTTATGTCCAATGGCCGATGAGCACCGATACGTTTTATCTATAATTGCTCTTCAGATGACAAGGACTGAAAAGGATTTGCCAGTAGATTGTCGACGTGATTCATGATGATAACTGCTTGTCTAGCTAGCTAGCGAAGATTTTGAAAGTATGATGTTGACATGATCAGTCCAATCAAAACTGCGGTAGATATAACATAATTTTATCTGTGGCCAATGACCTTGAGCCTTCTTGGATGGGCACTTCTAATGTAACTCTATGGCAGCACCCAGGGGGCTTGAATGTTTGAGCTCTCCCCGTAGATTTTGCGGTGACGTAGTGTCCCCATGAGTGACAGAACACTGAGCCAATCACGGCGCAACTAGAGAACATTACTAAACCCTATGGTCTATATTTTCCGCTGGCTGCCCCATCACCACTGAGCTAGGCTGAAACATTGTTCGCAAACTGATATGTGACACGTATTAATGCCAAAACAACATCCAAAACTGGTGGGGCTCTGCCCTGAATGACAGGTCGTCACTGCTTAACACACTATTGAATTTTTTTCATGGTAACAGATGTTACAAGTATACCCCTCTCTAGTGGAGCCGTAGCAGTAGTGTATAGGGTTTACTCTGAGTGACAACTCTCTCCCTACAGTCGGAAACAGGCCTCTCGTCCCCTCTTCCTCTTGCTCTCTCTACTAGTCCCGGGATTACAGCAGAGTGGCTTTTCCCCCTTTGTTCTTGCAAACGGCGGGAGCTAGCGCTGTCCACAGACTCTGAGTTGTGGTAATTAAAGCTGGACAGAGCCCTATCAAGAAAAGCTGCTTATCTTTAATACAGCCAACCATGGAGGCACACACACGTACCCCCTAGCCTAATCCTGGAGAATAAATCACAAACAGAAAGAGGGGAAGAGAGGGAGGGAGAGAGGAAGAGAGAATCAGAGAGAGAGAGAGATCACTGGGGCATGCAAGAGAGTCAGAGAGCACTTTACAATGGATGTGTGTGTGTGTGTGGGCGGGCGCCTGCGGGAGTGAGTGCATGCGTGTGTGTGTGTGTGTGTTTGGGGGGGGTATTTCACTCACACACTCCATTGTGTGTTCTCTGTTCCATGGATCAGGATCAGAGAGACTGGAAGTGTCTTATAACTGTACCGGCATCTCTCTCAGTGTTCAACTAGGGCAAAGTAACCTTGGAAACGCCTTAAAGCTTAAGCCACAGATGGATATATGGGCAAAATACAATATCCACAATCCTCCACATAATACTGCCATTAGAGAACCCTGTTCATGACTGTATATAACAGCCCTAGATAAACAGACTGGTTATAAAATGCCCAATACATGCTTACTACATGTTAACTACATTGTAGCAGGTGGATGACTGTTACAATATTGTATACAAGCTGGTGTTATGCTTGAAATATAGATCTGACAATGATGATATATGCAAGACTGATCAACTGAATAGCTGTTCTTAAAAACAATTTGCATGTTTGGTTTCCTTATATTTCCCCTGTTGACGGAACGGCAATAAAAGGTAATTAACAACTTCAGTATGTACACAGGAGTATACTGCCTAGTGTGGTAGCACGCTGTAGCAAATCACAGTCACTTTAACCACTCTCACACAAACCGTTAGCAAGTGTTGTTGCTGGATTTGATTGAGTGGTTGGGCTAAAACATCCCACTGGGCACAGACACCAATGCAATGTCTCATTTCATAGAAATTATGTTGAAACAATGTTGATTCAACCAGTGTGCGCCCAGTGACGCAATGCATACTGCAATTTCACAGCTGTAATGTGGCATCAAATTAGCCTTTGAAATCAACGTCTAATCTAACCTCAGCCCCTCCGGGGATCAATCCTCTTTTGGCTGCTCCATTTATTAGGATTCTACTGAGATTAACTGAGACGTTCTAACGAGCGGAAGCTGGGGTGAAAAGAGATGAGGGCTTGATGAGGCCAAAATGGAGAAGCGACACTTCTCGGCGGCCAAAGATGAAAACGACTGTGCAAATGGTAGTGTGAAATAGGGAGCGATGCTAATCCATTATGTTTTAGTCAGTAAGAGGTAGCCTTAGAGAGAGGACGCTAGGCTCGTTAATCCCCAGGCCATTACACATCAGATACATGGTGAGGCTGACTGACCTTTCTGACCTTTGACCTGGCTTAGCATGTTGTCTTGGTCGCACGGATTGGCTGTTTCACTTCCTGCTTTGACGGTGAATGTAAGCCATTGTGTGGATTTCAAAGGGTTCTTTAAGGTTGGTGACCTGCGCCGTCTTGTCCTCTGACCGGACAGCTTTGATGTTGTTACACTCAGTCAGGACACAGACAAGCAGGCATGTTAACAACAACATGAGCTTACTCCTACTACCCACATACAGAAAAAGACACAGTCTCAATATTTTTCACTGGCTAATTGAGAAAGTATATAAGTGATTGAGAACTCAAGGAGCTTGGGTACAGCTATAATGTATGTCTTTGTGAGACTGGACAACCTTGAGAGTCTCTCCTTCCATGACTATAAGCTATTCTGAGTTTCTCAAAATACCTTTCAGTAACTGCCTAACTACTGTACTTTACCTTAAACAACCTGACCGCTACAAACATGGCTACACTCTAAAGCAACTAGCGGGCAGAAAGACTTGGGAGAGATATGAGGAAAAATACGGCCACCTTCCTCCCGCCAGCCACCCCATCACGCGTCGTTGTGTCACAATCGTTGCCAAAGCATTAACATAAAGCTGAAGGGATTAAAATGATAGGCCCCTCGAAGCCTCCTACCTAAATTGGCCAAAATTACAGCATGGGTGCCTGTCTCTGAGCCTGATGTCTCTGTAATTACAGTGCTGCCGTCTTCCATTTCGTTCTCCCAGCCAGGAAGAAAAAAAACTGATGAATTTGCCTTGATTGCCAGTATTTAGCGACTTCACTTTGATCAGCCTAGCACGTGACAGGTATTTCTCATCATTTTCTCTCTCCACAGCCCTCTCTATTTCTCTCCCATCACTGATTGCTCGCGTGGTGCCTGGAAAGCGTCTTCGCATTCTATTTATAATAGAAGCGGCGCTCCAGTCATCGGGTTGATGGCAAGTGCTGACAGTTCCGGGGTTGCTAAGAGAGAACTTCAGAGGGCGGTGCTCACTGTGAACGCCGGATCATCGCATGTTCAATTAAACCGTCTTTGATGTGGTTCTGATTTTGCAACAATAGGGCCGGGTGGCAAACTAGCGAACGAGGAGAAAATTAGCAAAACAAACAATGGAGCCATAATTTTTAATTTTTTATCATCTGACAATCATAAATTAATTAAACCGGCTGCTTTTCATGTTTTTGCGTCGATGTAGTGGTTTTCCAGCAAAGCGGTGACAAAACCAGCAAATCTGCAGGTTCTTTCAATATTTCCACTGAAATATGTCTCAAGATTACCGTTCACATAAGAAATATTACCTCCGTTTGGCCTTGAGGACTTCTTGGATTTCTGCATAATTATTCATGCAAGATGACAATGGAACGCCAATTTTGTATTTTCTTTGTCAGTTTATAGCCAAGGCTCCCTCCCGTACAGTATTTACGCTGAAGCTTGTTCTCCAGGACTTAAATGAAGTCAGAGAGCAAAAATAAAGGGAAAGGGTGATACCTAGTCAGTTGTACAACTGAATGCCTGCAACTAATATTCCGCATTTAACCCAACCCCTCTGAAATAGCTTTCTTCCACCAGCTGGGATATGAATAACTGCCCACTATACACATCTAACTCCATTGACTGGCCAAGGTTCCCGTTGCAGATAAGCAGTATTTTATAAATAGGGCTATTTTCTGCTTCTGGGAAATGGCTTCTTCAGAAGATGACTTCACAATAATGGAGGAGATTTTTGTGCTCTTGGAGAATGTTTAAATGATAAAAGCACATGGACGTTATGAATAGTGCATTATGGGGCTTTGAATGGTGCTTTTCTTCGCCTGCCACATTCCTCTTTCTAAACACTCTCCCCACTGTCCGCCTTTTCCCACAGGATATCCAAAGAGACACAGACAGACATAATTAGAGAGAGAGAGAGAGAGAGAGAGTAGGAGAGAGAGCGAGAGAGACAGAGAGAGAGAGAGAGAGAGAGAGAGAGAGAGATGACCTCAACCCAACTTGGACCTGTAAACAAGTGGTCACAAAGAACAGGAAAAATGGACATAATATGCCTAGGTATTCACAGAGCCATTTACATGTGGAGTGATGAATAGACTGCAATGGGTAAAGACATACAGTATACAGAGCCAAAGTCTTAGAGGAACTGAATAGCCAGTAGAGCATTGCTTTCCTCCACCCGGCACGACCATTATTAAGGAATTTCACAAAGGTATATGATATTTGACATTGGCTTTAGTAGTCTAAAATGTTCAAAGATGACAATCTAATAAATACATTTTTTTAACATTTCATATGTAGTATTATGTAGATTCGGTGTCAAAAGACAACAACAGGTGCCCAAACAAGAAAGGCATCACCAACAACAACAGTTTCTGTTTTGCTATTGCTGATCTGAATTTCAACATCCATACTGATATCGAGACCTGACCTGGCTCCCAGCGGTATGTGCGTGTGTACGTGTGTGTCCCCGAAGTTTGGCCAAAGCTCTAACAGGTGGACAGTATGTGTGTGAGAGTGTGAATCGCCCCCTTCTCGCAAGTTTCGTCAATCACCGGCCCCTGCGGCAGCTATGAATTCTGGTGCCGAGTAGCAGCTCCTCACTAGGCCCCAATTCACGCATCATCACCTGGCGGGCTGACAGCGTCTGTCGGTGGTGGCACCCCCGTTGTCAAACCCTGTAACCATGTGGCTGACACCCTCCCCATATCTCCACTCAAAGTGCCAAAACCACCGCCGGAGAATGTTTGATTTTATTTATTCATGTATCCTTTTTTTCATAAGTTTCAAATATATATAGAAAATAACGCCTGTGTATGGGAGCTGTCAAAGCGGCTGTCATGTTACACCGCCTAGCTTGGCATACACAGTGTGTTGTGAATTCATGAGCTTAAAGTGAAATGTTCCTGTATGGTATCGCAATGAGAGAGATACCGGCTTACATTTTTTTATGAGTTTTGGGGAGCTCATTATTAGAAGTGACTTATACAGTATATTGTACAGTATGTTGGTGATGTCGTAGGTCTACTTTTTCCTTACAAGATCTTGGATTCATTTTGTAATGATATGGGCAGGGGAGCTAAAATCAGTGTTCAGATAATATAGAACATTAGAGCATACAATATTCTTTACAGGAACAAAATGCTGTGCACCAGTAAAAGTGTTACGTTCATTCATTAATTTCAAGATTCTATGATTGAAAATTGTTGAGCAATCAGTCTTCAGGTTTTGACTGATTTAACATTGGAGGCCTTCCCTCCTTGTCTTTAATCAACTGCTCATCATTTCTTCTCGGGGTTATGAATGATTTACTGTCAGTCAGGTTGTGCGCGTGGCGTGCCTGTAAAACACTTGTTTTCCACTTTGAATCTGGGAAGAGGGGATGTCTGGGATTTTGGTCACATATTTTGGTGTGTGTTCCTCTGAAATATCCAGGAGGATACAAGACAGCCATGTTGCTTCTGTGTCACCATAGCATCCCTTATTATTATTATTATTATTATTATTCAGTATCCATATTAGGACCACCTAGGCCCTAATGTGATGAGTAATAGTTACGAACCTAATTTCGTATGTAGTCTACTCCTCATATACGCAATATAAATATGAATTATATACTGTCGTGACTATGTGCATTAAACTAGAGTATGCAAAGCAAGCTTCCTGACTGGTTGCATCACTGCCTGCTATGGCAACTGCTCGGCCTCCGACTGCAAGGCACTACAGAAGGTAGTGCGTGCGGCCCAGTACGTCACTGGGGCCAAGCTTCCTGCCATCCAGGACCTCTATACCAGGCGGTGTCAGAGGAAGGCCCTAAAAATTGTCAAAGACTCCAGCCACCCTAGTCATAGACTGTTCTCTCTGCTACTTAACAGCTTCTACCCCCAAGCCATAAGACTCATGAACAGCTAATCCTATGGCTACCCAGACTATTTTCATCCCCCCTCTTTTACGTTGCTGCTACTCTCTGTTATTTATGCATAGTCACTTTAACTCTACCTACATGTACACATTATCTCAACTAACCGGTGCCCCCGCACATTGACAATGTACCGCTACCCCCTGTATATAGCCTTGCTTGTTATTTTACTGCTGCTGTTTAATTATTTGTTACTTTTATTTTCTATTTAACACTTATTTACATTTTTTTCTTAACTTCTTAAAGCATGGTTGGTTAAGAGTTGTACGTAAGCATTTCACTGTAACTTGGAACAGGTGACCTGCATTGGATTGAGTTATAACACTTATTCAATGGGCACTTTTAAGGAATCGGTATTACCACAAGGGCAAAACAACCACCCATATTCTTCTGTTGCTCTCCCCTCCCTCCATCCGAAGTTCAACATTTGCACAACTAATGAGCAAAATATATCTATATATTTTTCTTCTTTCTTGCAAACTATGGCGGCATACCAAATTAGACGGTTTATTTATAGGCATCAATATTTAATTAGGTTTATTCTAATCTCCCGTTAGTCAGTTCAGAAGTCTCATCGTGGCTGTCTTAAATATTACAATTCATTTAAGATAAGATAAAGAGGCTTGGCTTAATTGTTCAGGGGGAACAGGTAGTTCAAGAAAAATACTAAGCCACCACCTCAACCCACATACACTTGCCCCAAACTGACTATCAACTATGTGGGACCAGACTATTTACACATTTTCTCCCCCGAAAATAGACCCTAAAACACCGTGACGGCACAGCACATCCCAGCCCCAAAACTCATACAACTGCTCCAGCACATCTCAACCAAAAAAACACCTCAACTTCCAGGTCATACTGCTGAGCTGATTTAAATAACTCCGTCTCTCAATTCATTCATTTTATTTTTTCCTTCCCCGTTTCGGGGAAGGAAAAAAAAATTATGTTCCTTAAGGGTCATATTTCATGTATTTGTTTTAAACATGTTGATAGTGTGCTGGCGATGCTGATGCTCTCTAGGTTAGATAGCTAGAGAATGTGTTTTGTGTTACTAGAAGGAATATTGTGTGTGTGCTTGTTTCTTGGACAAAACACCTGATGAATAATAATACTGTATAGTGAGTGAGTGAGTGAGTGAGTGAGTGAGTGTGTGTGTACACGTATGCACAACATGTGTGTAAGAGCACACATGTACAGTGTGTGTGTGTGTGTGTGTGTGTGTGTGTGTGTGTGTGTGTGTGTGTGTGTGTGTGTGTGTGTGTGTGTGTATACACAGACTTTCAGCTACCTCAGAATAATTGGCTGTGGATTCCCTAGGTGACTTGGCTGTGTGTGTTTGTCCAGCGACCACAAGCCTCTCAGCCCTGCTCCATGCATATATATTTCCCCATAGTCTGGTGTCTAAGCACCACTGCACACGTCTTAGCTATGGCCAAACAATGGCTTTTGTTTACTTCAATCTGCACTTTCTTCACTACTTATTCTCAGTTCATTCAGAATTATCAAGGAAAATGTCAAAGCCAAATATTGCATCGTTGTACATTCATTTCAAATGGAAGTTGGTAAGAAGTAAGTCCATGATGATTGTAGCTTTTAGTGAAGAGAGTGAACAAGTCCTTTCTTGTTTAACATTTTTGTTTGCTATTGGTTTTGTTTCATAGTGGTAGCTTATTGTAAAGCATCTTTGGGTTTTCGAAATGCACTATATAAAAGGCCTGAAGTGGGTATCATAAATATTCACTCCTCTTGGATTTTTTCAGCCTGAAATTAAAATTGAATAAATAGCGATTTTTTTTGGGCACAATAGCCCATCATGTCAAAGTGGAATTATATATTTTTTAAATGTTATTAACTTAATTAAAAATGAAAAGCTGAAATGTCTTGAGTCAATAAGTATTCAACTACTTTGTTATGGAAGCTTAAATAAGTCCAAGAGCAAAAATGTGCTTAACAAGTCACATAATAAGTTGCATGGACTCACTCTGTCTGCAATAATAGTGTTTAACATGACATTTGAATGACTACCTCATCTCTGTACCCCACACATACAATTATATGTAAGGTGCCTCAGTCGAGCAGGAAATTTCAAACACAGATTCAACCACAAAGGGAGGTTTCCCAATGCCTCGCAAAGGGCACATATTGGTAGATGTGTAAGAAAAATGGAAAAGCAGACATTGAATATCCCTTTAAGCATGGTGAAGTTAATTACAATTTTGATGGTTTATCAATACACCCAGTCACTACAAAGATACAGGCGTACTTCCTAACTCAGTTGCCGGAGAGGAAAGAAACTGTTCAGGGATCTCACTCTGAAGCCAGTGGTGACTTTAAAACAGTTACAGAGTTTAATGGCTGTGATAGGAGAAAACTGAGGATGGATCAACAACATTGTAGTTACTTCATAAATGCTAACCTAATTGATAGAGTGAAAAGAAGGAAGCCTGTACATTCTTAGAAAAAAAAGGTGCCATCTAGAACATAAAAAGTTTTTTCGGCTATCCTCATAGGAGAACCCTATTTGGTTCAAGGTAGAACCCATTTGGGTTACATGTATAGTGCCTTCGGAAAGTATTCAGACCCCTTGACTTTTTATACATTTTGCTATGTTCCAGCCTTATTCTAAAATTGATTAAAAATATATATTTCACTCATCAATCTACACACAATACCCCATAATGACAAAGCAAAAACAGGTTTTTACAAATTTTTGCAAATGTATAAAATAGAATAAAACGGAAATATCCCATCTACATAAGTATTCAGACCCTTTACTCAGTACTTTGTTGAAGCACATTTGGCAGCGATTACAGCCTGGAGTCTTCTTGGGTATGACGCTATAAACTTGGCACAACTTGGCATCCTCTAAAGCTCAGTCAGGTTGGATGGGGAGCGTCGCTTTACTCCGTTCATCTTTCCCTCGATCCTAACTATTCTGCCAGTCCCTGCCGCTGAAAAACATCCCCACAGCATGCTGCTGCCACCACCATGCTTCACCGTAGGGATGGTGCCACGTTTCCTCCAGACGTGACGCTTGGCATTCAGGCCAAAGAGTTCAATCTTGGTTTCATCAGACCAGAGAATCTTGTTTCTCATGGTCTGAGAGTCTTTAGGTGCCTTTTGGTAAACTCCAAGTGGGGTGCCATGTGCCTTCTACTGAGGAGTAGCTTCCGTCTGGTGGAGTGCTGCAGAGATGGATGTCCTTCTGGAAGGTTCTCCCATCTCCACAAAGGAACTCTAGAGCTCTGTTAGAGTGACCATCCATTTCTTGGTCACCTCCCTGACCAAGGCCCATCTCCCCAGATTGCTCAGTTTGGTCGGGCTGCCAGCTCTAGGAAGAGTCTTGGTGGTTCCAAAATTCTTCCATTTAAGAATGATGGAGGCCACTGTGTTCTTGGGATCTTCAATGCTGCAGAAATTGTTGGGTACCCTTCCCCAGATCTGTGCCTCGACACAATCCTGTCTCGGAGCTCTACAGACAATTCCTTCGACCTCATGGCTTGGTTTTTGCTCTGACATGCACTGTCAACTGTGGGACCTTATATATACACACAGGTGTGTGCTTTTCCAAATCATGTCCAATCAATTGAATTGACCACAGATGGACACCAATCAAGTTGTAAAAACATCTCAAAGATGATGAATGGAAACAGGATGCACCTGAGCTCAATTTCAAGTCTCATAGCAAAGGGTCTGAATACTTATGTAAATAAGGTATCTCTTTTTTTTATAAATTTGCAAAAAAAATCTAAAAACCTGTTTTCACTTTGTCATTATGGGCTATTGTGTGTAGATTGCTGAGGATGTTTAATTTTATTTATCCATTTTAGAATAAGGCTGCAACGTAACAAAATGTGAATACTTTCCATAACCCTTTCCACAGAGGGTTCTACATGGCACTAAAATAATACTGCAAAGAAATTGCAAAGCAATTAACTTTTGGTTCTGAATAGAAAGTGTTATGTTTGGGGCGAATCTAATACAACATATTACGGAGTACCAGTCTCCATATTTTCAAGCATAGTGGTGGCTGCATCATGTCATGGGTATGCTTGTAATCGTTAAGAACTGGGGAGGTTCAGGATAAAAACGGAACGGAATGGAGCTAGGCACAGGCAAAATCCTAGAGGAAAACCTGGTTCAGTCTCCTTTCTACCAGATACAGAGACAGCAATTTTCAAGCCTTGCCATAGATTTAAGTCAAAACTATAACCTGGAACATTCACAGTCTTCTGGTAAGCAACTCCAGTTTAGATTTGGCCTTATGTTGTAGGTTATTGTCTTGCTGAAAGGTGAATTCCTCTCCCAGTGTCTGGTGGAAAGTAGACAAAAGCAGATTTTCCTGTAGGATTTTACCTGTGCCTGTTTTGTTTTATCCTGAAAAACTCTCCAGAGTCTTTGCCGATGTCAAGCACACCCATACCATGATGCTGCAACCACCAACATGCTTGAAAATAAGGAGGCAGTTAATCAGTGATGTGTTGTGTTATATTTGCCCCAAACATAATTAGCATTTAGGCCAAAAAGTGTATTCCTTTGCCGTGTTTTGTTGTTGTTGTTGTTGAATATGTGCTTGAAATTCAATACTTGACAGAGGAATGGGTAGTCATTAAAAAAATCATGTCAAATCAAGTCCTTGTAACTTGTGATGTGATTTGTTAAGTACATTTTTACTCCTGACCTAATATGGTTGTTACATTTGTATTCATTTGTTAATCTATAGAATTTTATTCCTATATTTTTATATATATTCCTATATTCTATAGGAATATCTTGTGTAGATCATTGACAAAACAACACAATTAGATCCATTTCAATCCCACTTGGTCACGTAACAAAATGTGAACAAAATCCAAGGGGGCGAATACTATTATAGACAAGACTTCTCTGTGGTTGTGTGTGTGTATAAGCCAGGAAAAATATCTCAATAACATTTCTGCAAGCACCATTACTAACTTTGGGACATTATTTGAACCAATTCAATTGACAATTGCCTTTTCACAATTCCTATTTCACAGAGGTGAAATAACACACATACACTGATATCGAAAATGACAGACGTCTTCATGAAAAGCACCGCACAAAAGCGGTTGGGAAAATGGAGTGAGATTTGAATTGGATGGCAATATCAGCCTATATCATTAAAGAGGCAGTGCAGTTTAAAACGTTGTATATATACATTTCCACACTGTGAGGTGAAAATAAACTCTGAAATTGTGAAAATGATAATAATGCCCTTTTTTTGTGAAAGAGACGTTTAAAAAAAAAAGGCCTGGAATTTCAGCCTGTTCAGGTGGGATGACCCAGATCATGATATCGTAATGTGTTCCGATTATAACAATTCGTTATCAGTAAAACTTCACAATAAGGTGCAGTGCGTTCGATGTGCCTGCTGTGGGGCAAGGAGACCCCTAAGCTCCGCTAAAACATGATAGGCTCCATTGATTGATGGACCCCGTCAAATTGCCTAGCTAGCGAATAACAGATCATGTCAATATGGCTAGTTAACAAGCTAACTTTCAGTGGGTAAACAAGATGTCTATATCCAAATATTTGATTTGCTTGCCATCTACATTTAACATTTACATTTAAGTCATTTAGCAGACGCTCTTATCCAGAGCGACTTACAAATTGGTGCATTCACCTTATGATATCCAGTGGAACAACCACTTTACAATAGTGCATCTAACTCTTTTAAGGGGGGGGGGGGTTAGAAGGATTACTTTATCCTATCCTAGGTATTCCTTAAAGAGGTGGGGTTTCAGGTGTCTCCGGAAGGTGGTGATTGACTCCGCTGACCTGGCGTCGTGAGGGAGTTTGTTCCACCATTGGGGTGCCAGAGCAGCGAACAGTTTTGACTGGGCTGAGCGGGAACTGTACTTCCTCAGAGGTAGGGAGGCGAGCAGGCCAGAGGTGGATGAACGCAGTGCCCTTGTTTGGGTGTAGGGCCTGATCAGAGCCTGAAGGTACGGAGGTGCCGTTCCCCTCACAGCTCCGTAGGCAAGCACCATGGTCTTGTAGCGGATGCGAGCTTCAACTGGAAGCCAGTGGAGAGAGCGGAGGAGCGGGGTGACGTGAGAGAACTTGGGAAAGTTGAACACCAGACGGGCTGCGGCGTTCTGGATGAGTTGTAGGGGTTTAATGGCACAGGCAGGGAGCCCAGCCAACAGTGAGTTGCAGTAATCCAGACGGGAGATGACAAGTGCCTGGATTAGGACCTGCGCCGCTTCCTGCGTATAGTGCTATAGTATCTATCTATAGTATCTATAGTGCTGAAGACAGTAGACGGACTGACAACTTCTACCAGGACAATGTCAAGCTCTTTCCATGATCGAGCTAATTGTGGAATAATCAGAAATGTGTAGTTCTAACTATTCTCTACAAGAGGTGATGATATTAAAACCAAATAGTGAAACATTTATATAACAATCCATTAAAAACTCCATGTAGTTAATGGTTTTAGCGGAGCTGGGTGTCTCCTTGCCCCCCCCAGCAGCCAAATCGAACGCTATTGTGACATTTTATTGATAGCGACCTATAGACCAGGGATGGCCAACTCCAGTCCTCGGGGACCTGAGTCCTCCCCCAGCCCTATTGTTAGCACACCTGAATAAACTAATTGCATGTACACATTAGGAGCTATTTCTATTAAATAAACACACACAGTGATTAATATAGTGAGGATTTGAAAATGAAAAAGACTGCATGGGGGGCTTTAACCAATTGAAGAACTAGATGAGTGTGTGTGGTTTTCTACTGGCAGACTATTCTAGACTGGCAGAATATAGTCATATATGTATTATGCATATCTGTTGCAGCCATTTTTGCATGTATATTGGATGAATGGGCAGGAGTCAGGACTGGGAAGAGACATTTGCAGGCCAGCAGCGTTTAAAGTGCTCTGGTGGTGTTATATCTTAAAGTCTCTTCCTCATTTACCAATCCTCATCTCTTATCCATGGACTCTACATCAAATGCAATAATCCCATCATGGCCTGAGTAAAGGAAGTACACTTGGAACTAGGGCTGTTGCTATGACCATATTACCGCCACACCGGCAGTCACGAGTCATGAAGGCAGTCAAATTCCATGTGACCGTTTAGTCACCGGTAATTAGGCTTCTCCAAGCTCTGATGCTGCTGATGGTCATTAGTAGCCTACCAAATTCGCTAACTGCTTGGTACTCAGCACTCTATTGTCCCTCTAATCACTCTGACATCAAGGCAAATGTATTTGAAAATCTAATCGAACAATTATTGAGAGCACATGAGCTCATGTTGCGCAACATTTCAATAGGCTATGCAATTGCATGAGACAACAGTGTGATGGTCTCTACTGAAAAGAGGAGGATCAGCTTTCTATAGGCTAGGCCTACTATATTTATTTTTCAATTTTCCTAATAAACTCAGCAAAAAAAAGAAACGTCCTCTCACTGTCAACTGCGTTTATTTTCAGCAAACAACATATGTTCATACACATATTTACACAACAAGATTCAACAACTGAGACATAAACTGAACAAGTTCCACAGACGTGTGACTAACAGAAATTGAATAATGTGTCCCTGAACAAAGGGGGGGTCAAAATCAAAAGTAACAGTCAGTATCTGGTTTAAGAACTCTCCTCCTCATGGACTGCACCAGATTTGCCAGTTCTTGCATTTTGGCTTCTGCACAGATGGATGAAGCCAGCGGGGATCACATGCGGCATACAGACACCACCGAGTGAGATGTTACCCCACTCTTCCACCAAGGCACCTGCAGTTCCCGGACATTTCTGGGGGGAATGGCCCTAGCCCTCACCCTCGGATCCAACAGGTCCCAGACGTGTTCAATGTGATTGAGATCCGGGCTCTTTGCTGGCATTGGCAGAACACTGTCATTCTTGTCTTGGAGGAAATCACACACAGAACGAGCAGTATGGCTGGTGGCATTGTCATGCTGGAGGGCCATGTCAGGATGAGCCTGCAGGAAGGGTACCACATGAGGGAGGAGGATGTCTTCCCTGTAACGCACAGCGTTGAAATTGCCTGCAATGACAACAAGCTCAGTCCGATGATGCTGTGACACACCGCTCCCAGACCGTGACGGACCCTCCACCTCCAAATCGATCCCGCTCCAGAGTACAGGCCTCAGTGTAACGCTCATTTCTTCGACGATAAACGTGAATCTGACCATCACCCCTGGTGAGACATAACCGCGACTCGTCAGTGAAGAGCACTTTTTGCCAGTCCTGTCTGGTCCAGCGATGGTGGGTTTGTGCCCATAGGTGATGTTGTTGCCCGTGATGTCTGGTGAGGACCTGCCTTACAACAGGCCTACAAGCCCTCAGTCCAGCCTCTCTCAGCCTATTGCGGACAGTCTGAGCACTGATGGAGGGATTGGGCGTTCCTAGTATAACTCGGGCAGTTGTTGTTGCCATCCTGTACCTGTCCCGCAGGTGTGATGTTCGGATGTACCGATACTGTGCAAATCTTCTGTCACTGTGAGGACGATCAGCTGTCCGTCCTGTCTCCCTGTAGTGCTGTCTTAGGCGTCTCACAGTATGGACATTGCAATTTATTGCCCTGACCACATCTGCAGTCCTCATGCCTCCTTGCAGCATGCCTAAGGCACGTTCACGCAGATGAGCAGGGACCCTGGGCATCTTTCTTTTGGTGTTTTTCAGAGTCAGTAGAAAGGCCTCTTTAGTGTCCTAAGTTTTCATAACTGTGACCTTAATTGCCTACTGCCTAGTTTATCAACATTTTAAGCTAAAAGCTCTGATCTGTTGCGTCAGTCTCATTGCGTAAAATATTTTTGGGGGGCGCTAGTGGTTGTATTAATTTGGGATCTATCACATCCCACGACGGTCCCAGACTATGTTTGGATTATTTATTTCTGCACAGAATAGGTCAACTTGTGTGCTATGGGGGATAGTAGATTGACACAGGCTCGTGCTTTTGCTGTTCATTAGGCCCACTCATCTTGTTGGCTGATGAAAAGTAAATGTGGACAGTTCTTCCAATATCTTCAATATGCACCTCAGAATTGGATAAAGGCACGTGCAGTGTCCCGGATGTGTCTGTCCCGATCAAGTGATGGAGATCTGCCTGAGTGAGATGAGAGGTGATTCAGAGCAGGCAGAATTTAGGGAAAAGGCATGGATTTTTTTAGGGTGCATTATGGCCACACAAAGGGGATGCCGCCCTGGAAATTTGAGGTATTATCAAGTGCTTCTCAAATTGTGAATGAGAGACTGATGAAGTGTGTACAGCCTGCGCAAAAAAACAAAGCAGAGCTCATGCCTTTCAAGCAACTATTTTCAAATCATCATTAGAGTTGGATGATGCCTTACAATATATAAAAAAAATCTAAATATATAGCCCAACGTTTGTAGAACAACTAAAGTTACATGAATAACTCTAAATGAAGCATATAGGAGTACCTATTTATTTGTTAACCGCTCAACACAGAATAGCTGCATGTGCGCACATTATATTCCATTTTATTCTTCATACTATAAAATAATATAAAATAATGCCATGGAATTCTAAGCAAATCTTGTCTGCTAAATTAACTAGTGTAGCCCACAGCCATTTGGCATAGCCAGATCAGGACCAAACATAAGGACAACTCACAGTATACTATTCTGTTCTTCTGAATGGACTACATTTTCTTCATATCATGCTGTCTAAAATAATGGATTTATTGTGAAAGTAAGCTATATTACATGGATTTATAAGACTTTTTCAAATGTAGATGTTCCAAAGGTCAGCATCAGTGGCTTGTAGGTTGTTTGTGGAAGCCAGGAGATGCTAAATGTGTTTATGTTCATTAATGGTCAATTACCGTTAGACCAACAGTTATTTGCTTGACAATCACCGGCTGACGAAATTTCGTGACCGCCACAGCTCTACTTGGAACTCCTGAAATAAGTGTGGGAATCAGAGGAGAGGGACACTGCCTTCATCGTCGCCTATTAAGATGAGAAATCACTCTGTTATGATGACTCCTCCTTCACATGCTCTTATTGGTCATCAATGCAACATAACACACGCACCAACGCACACACACACAGAGCATCCATACCTTCTTAGCATGTCAGACAGCCTGCATGACGAGAAGGCTAATAGCTGTTATGAATGATAAATTGATCAGATCTTGGGCGTACCACCGCGGAAATAGATGAGCAGGGGAGAAAAGAGACAACGTGGCGTCTCAGATGATGATTATTTGATGTTTGTTTTGCAAAGAAGTCAAAACTATAGACAAGATAGCCAATTGGAATCAGTGACCCTAAATCTGCGTAGGGTGAAAAGTTAAAACGGCTTATTTTTAACGGGGTAACAGTAACAACAAAAGGGAATAATGAACATCTGAACGGGTAGGGGTACGGATTGGAGGTGTGAGGTTGGGGAGAGGGGGGCTTGGCAGCTTTAAATTAGACGGGACATTGTGGGCACGGTTCAATAATTTTATTAAGACTCTTTATATCTTCCGCGATCAGCATAATCCCCGTCCACACAACAGATAATGAATGTTCTCTTTTGGCGAAGAAGTTACATTGAGAAAGGCGTGACGCTGATCTGGGGAGGGAGATGTGAGCAAATTATTGGATTTAGATTAAGTGGAGCCTTTTTTAATGGGTTTGGAGTAATACCCAACGTGAATGAATAGAGAGGGAGCGGTCGACAGCAGGCCGACCCATGCTGGCCATGTGTTACCCTGCTGAAGCAACAAAGGTCTACTGCTGGGAGAGAGTGCATGCTGTGTGTGTGTGTGCAGGGCCAGCTCCGAACGTAGTCGGTTTTTCAACTTACTGTTGAGAGTTATAATAGTAGAATACACAAGGTGTAAGTTAGAAATGTGGTTGCGCATCAGCAGTTTCTCTTGTATTGTCAGTCACTGACAGTCACTCAATTAGCCCATGTCAGCTAACAATTTTTAGATTGGTAAATTACTCTAGACAGTTATCTAAACTTGTAGTAGTCATGGCCAAATACCAATCAGGCACTCAGGGTACGTGCCCAGGGGCTCTGACCTCTAGGGGGGCCCCATATAATTTGGTAGTGATATCTGATTGAGAGTGACTAACATGGCATAAGTCACAGCAAAATGTGTAGAATGGCAGGAAATTAGCTTTGAAACTGCAACAACAAAAAAAGTATCTCCGCAGCAAAACGGTAAACCGAATTCATTTCTAGCCGTCTCTCCTCCTTCCTTGTGGCTTCTTATTATTATTTTGGACTTTATATGGCGGTTGGCAACCAACTTTTGGTGCATTACCACCACCGACTGGAGTGTGGACCTCAGTTCATCTTTCAATCACCCACGTGGGTATATGCTCCTAAAATCCAATGAGGAGATGTGAGAGGCCGGACTTGCAGCGCGTTGAGCGTCACAAATAGTTATATTTTAGCACCTGGCCACACAGACGCGCATGAGCATTGAGGGTGCAATGATTGAATAACATGTATGTGTACATTTATTTTGCGACGCGAGTGGTGTGCTCAGCATGTTCCCGCTCTACAGCAAGACTGGAATGGCCTATAACCCAACGCAACTACACCAATCAGAGAGGAGAGTGAAATACCGTGAACTGTTACTGCTTCTCCGGTGAGTGCTGAGTATATAGAAACTTGCCAGTGTAGAAAATGCGCACTGGATATTTACAGTGTGTGTGTGTTTGTGCATGCATGAGTTGCAGTAGGTGGGTATTAGTGTGTGCACAATTCAAAGTACACATGTACACAATAATAATAATCTACAATAATCCACAATTAGATGGACGAGGCACTTTACAAATATACATGAAAGTTGCTTTGATGATGAGAACATGCTGTTGGACTGAGGACTGAGGCCGATTCCATGAACAACTTCCAGGATATAATCACTGCCACTTGGTGAGGTAAGCATAGGGCTAACGTCTGCCATGTTTTCATCTTATGTGACCAGCTACAATTTAACGTTCTGTCAAGTGCAAGTAAATCAAAGATTGTAATTGGCTGATACGCATTTTGAGCTTGAAAAACACAATTTAAATGGTTGCTTATGTTCGCAAGTATGGCCTGTTTTTAATCTTTAATTTATTATTTTCATTTTCAGTTTGTACTCAGACACTTGTATCTGTACCAAACATTTGTTTGTGTTGCCATGAAACAAAGTACATTCTTCACTCAGTATTTCATAACGTTGCAACTTCTGCATGCCTTTCATCCTGCTAAGCAAAATGCATACTATCAACAATGCATCATTTGTACGTTCTTTCTTCTCTGCATGTTCAATTCTAAAGTACATTCGAATGCAGATATCATGTACAGTGCATTCGAAAAGTATTCAGACCTCTTTCCTTTTTCCACATTTTGTTACAGCCTTATTCTAAAATGGATTCAATAAAAAAAATTCCTCATCAATATACACACAATACCCCATGTCAAAGAGAAGTTTTTTATTTTAGCAAATGATTAAAAACATTTTTTTAAACAGGAATACCTTATTTACATAAGTATTCAGACCCCTTTGCTATGAGACTCGAAATTGAGCTCGGGTGCATCCTGTTTCCATTGATAATCCTTGAGATGTTTCTACAACTTGATTGGAGTCCACCTCTGGTAAATTCAATTGATTGGACATGATTTTGGAAGGCACACACCTGTCTATATAAGGTTGACAGTGCATGTCAGAGATAAAACCAAGCCATGAGTTCGAAGGAATTGTCCGTAGAGCTCCGAGACAGGATTGTGTCGAGGCACAGATCTGGGGAGGGATACCAAAAAAATCATGCAGCGTTGAAGGTTCAAGAACACATTGGCCTCCATCATTATTAAATGGAAGTAGTTTGGATCCACCAAGACTCTTCCTAGAGCTGTCCGCCTGCCCAAACTGAGCAATCGGGGAGAAGGGCCATCGTCAGGGAGGTGACCAAGAGTCCGATGGTCACTCTGACAGAGCTCTGGAGTTTCTCTGCGGAGATGGGAGAACCTTCCAGAAGGACAACCATCTCTGCAGCACTCCACCAATCAGGCCTTTATGGTAGACTGGCCCAACAGAAGCCACTCCTCAGTAAAAGGCACATGACAGTCAGCTCAGCTCAGAGTTTGCCAAAAGGCACCTAAAGGACTCTCAGACCATGAGAAACAAGATGCTCTGGTCTGATTGAACTATTTGGCCTGAATGCCAAGCGACTGTAGGAGACCTGGCACCATCCCTACGGTGAAGTATGGTGGTGGTAGCATCATGCTGTGGGGATGTTTTTCTGTGGCAGGGACTGGGAAACTAGTCAGGATCGATGGAAAGATGAACGGAGCAAAGTACAGAGAGATACATGATGAAAACCTGCTCCAGAGAAATCAGGATCTCAGACTGGGGCGAAGGTTCACCTTCCAACAGGACAATGACCCTAAGTACACAGCCAAGACAACGCACGAGTGGCTTCGGGACAAGTCTCTGAATGTCCTTGAGTGGCCCAGCCAGAGCCCGGACTTGAACCCGATCGAACATCTCTGAAGAGACCTGAAAGTAGCTGTGCAGCGATGCTCCCCATCCAACCTGACACAGCATGAGCGGATCTACAGAGAAGAATGGGAGAAACTCCCCAAATACAAGTGTGCCAAGCTTGTAGCATCATACACAAGAAGACTCGAGACTGTAACCACTGCCATGAGTTCTTCAACAAAGTACTGAGTAAAGGGTCTGAATACTTATGTAAAAGTCATATTTCAGTTTTTTATCTTTTATACATATGCAAAAAATTATAAAAATCTGTTTTTGTTTTGTCATTATGGGGTATTGTGTGTAGATTGACGAGGGAAAAAAACTATTTAATCCATTTGAGAATAAGGTTGTAAGGAAACAAAATGTGGGAAAAAGTCAAGGGGTCTGAATACTTTCCGAATGCACTGTAATTCAAAACTAGACTTTGAACTGACGTCTGTGCCCAATGGGTTGGGATGGATATAAATTGTAAAATGCCTGGTGTAGCTGCTGAAGAAGAATCTATGGAGGCTCACTTAGTTTGGCTCGCTTATCAGTGACAGGAAGTGTTGGTGCTGCAATTTCTGACATCGGTGTGGCTGATAGGTCGAGGTGCCTGCAAGTTCCCACCTGTGATTGGCCCTTGACCTCATCACCTGATCACTTCATCAAAGTTGGATCGAAGAAGTCAAATCTCTTCAACTATACTGAACAAAAATATAAACGCAACATGCAACAGTTTCAAAGATTTTACTGAGTTACAGTTCATATGAGGAAATGTAAAAAAATGTGATTAGGCATAAATCTATGGATTTCACATGACTGGGAATACAGATATCTTTAAAAAAAAGGGCAACACAATGGGCCTCAGGATCTCATCACAGTATTTATGTGCATTCAAATTGCCATAGAAAAAAATGCAATTGTGTTCATTATCCGTGGCTTATGCCTGCCCATACCATAACCCCACCGCCACCATGGGGCAGTCTGTTCACAACGGTGACATCAGCAAACAGCTCGCCCTCACAACGCCATATTTGTGGTCTTCGGTTGTGATGCCAGTTGGACGTACTGCCAAATTCTTCGAAGTTGGAGGCGGCTTATGGTAGAGAAATTAACATTACATTCTCTGTCAACAGTTCTGGTGGACATTCCTGCAGTCAGCATTCCAATTGCATGATATTTCATTTTATACATTTGCAACAATTTCTAAAAAACATTTTTTTGCTTTGTCATTATGGGGTGTTGTGTGTACAGTAGATTTATGAGGGGAAAAAACTATTTAATCCATTTTAGAGTAAGGCTGTAACGTAAGAAAATGTGGAAAGAGTCAAGGGGTCTGAATACTTGCCAAATGCTTTGTACAGTGCCTTCAAAAAGTATTCATACCCCTTGACTTATTCCACATTTTGTTGTGTTACGGCCTGAATTCAAAATGGATTCAATATTTTTTTTAATTCGCCCAACTACACACAATACTCCATAATGACAGTGAAAATATGTTTTTCGATTTTTTTTGCTAATTTAAAAAAAATGAAATAGAGAAATATACTTTGTAGAAACACCTTTAGCAGCGATTACAGTTGTAAGTCTTTCTGGGTAAGTCTCTAAGAGCTTTCCACACCTGGATTGTGCAACTTATTTGCCCATTATTCTTTTCCAAATTCTTCAAGCTCTCTCAAATAGGTTGTTAATCATGGAAAACCAGTTGTTGATCATTGCTAGACAACCATTTTCAGGTCTTGCCATAAAAGTCAAAAGTGTAACTTGGCCACTCAGTAACATTCACTGTCTTTTTGGTAAGCAACTCCAGTGTAGATTTGGCCTTGTGTTTTAGGTTATTGTCTTGCTGAAAGGTGAATTCATCTCTGTGTCTGGGGAAAGCAGACTGAACCAGGTTTTCCTCTAGGATTTTGCCTGTGCTTAGCTCCATTCAGTTTTGTTTTCATCCTGAAAAACTCCCCAGTCTTTAAAAATTACAAGCATACCCATGACATGATGCAGCGACCACTATGCTTGAAAATAGGAGAAGTACTCAGTAATGTGTTGTATTGGATTTGCCACAAACATAAAACTTTGTATTCAGGACAAAAGTAAATTGCTTTGCAGTATTATTTTAGTGCCTTGTTGCAAACAGGACGCATGTTTTGAAATATGTTTTATTATGTACACTTAGAAAAAAAGGGTTCCAAATGGGTTCTTCGACTGTCCCAAAGTTCTTCGGCTGTCCTCTGTGGAAAGAGTTATACATGGAACCAAAAAGGATTCTACCTGGAGCCAAAAAGGGTTTCATTCCTCTCCGGCAACTGAGTTAGGAAGGCCGTCTGTATCTTTGTAATGACTGGGTGTATTGATACACCATCCAAAGTGTAATTAATAACTTCACCATGCTCAAAGGGATACTCAATGTCTGCTTTTTTTTCAACCAATAGGTGCCTTTTCCGAGGCATTTGAAATCCTCCCTTGTCTTTTTGGTTGAATCTGTGTATGAAATTCACTGCTCGACTGAGGGACCGTACAGATAATTGTATGTGTAGGGTACAGAGATGAGGTAGTCATTCAAAAATCATGTTAAACACTATTATTGCAGTCCATGCAACTTATGTGACTTGTTAAGCAACAAAGAGTTTGAATACTTGACTCAAGACATTTCAGCTTTGAATTTTTAATGAATTTGTAAACATTTCAAAAAACATAATTCCACTTTGACATTAAGGGGTATTGTGTTTAAGCCAGTAACAAAAAAATATGTCTGTAACACAACAACATTTGGAAAAAGTCCAAGGACACATGTATGGCATACTGCATAATGGAATAACAGACTGGTTAAATTATATTCCATCTCCCCACTGCTACACCTATACCCTTTTCACAGTATCAGGCTGATCCAAACAGAACAGCTGAATCTCAGATGTCTCTACGTCCCACCACTGACTGAGAGACTCAAACTCCCCTTTCCGCTGTCCCCACCTTGAATTTCCAATAGGATGCCTGACGGGACCCTGGAGAAACAGTGAGCCGAGCCATGGCAATAGGATGGTCCGAAAGCCCTCAGCAGTCTTGGGTGAGAGAACTCTAAACCACTCATTCCTCATTCCGTGTTGTAGGCCTACTGACCTTAAAACATTTTCCGAAATCAGGAAAATAGGACTCAATCCAAAACTTCTTCCTTTCGGGGCCTCCCGGGTGGCGCAGTGGTCTAGAGCACTGTGCTAGCTGCGCCACCAGAGTCTCTGGGTTCGCGCCCAGGCTCTGTCGCAGCCGGCCGCGACCGGGAGGTCCGTGGGGCGACGCACAATTGGCATAGCGTCGTCCAGGGATATCCTTGTCTCATCGCGCTCCAGCGACTCCTGTGGCGGGCCGGGCGCAGTGCGCGCTAGCCGAGGGGGGAGGGTGCACGGTGTTTCCTCCGACACATTGGTGCGGCTGGCTTCCGGGTTGGAGGCGCGCTGTGTTAAGAAGCAGTGCGGCTTGGTTGGGTTGTGCTTCGGAGGACGCATGGCTTTCGACCTTCGTCTCTCCCGAGCCCGTACGGGAGTTGTAGCGATGAGACAAGATAGTAATTACTAGCGATTGGATACCACGAAAATTGGGGAGAAAAGGGGATAAAATTTTATAAAAAAATAAATAAAAAATCTTCCTTTCCTTGGTTTCCCTTAGACCTTAAACTTAGACCGTTTTATTTTAAAATATCTCCCACCTCACTGCTGTATGCTGAGTTGAGCAGTCTGACAAAGAGGCCTCTTCATCCTCCTCCCCGTCGGACTCCCCTTCCTACTCCATTGGCACGGTAACCTCCTCCCTCTCCCTTGTACACGTCCCCCGTGACAACAACATCCCCCCTGCTCTGGATCTAGAGAGAGAGACAGCAGGCCGACCATGCTGGCCAAGCGTTGCCTTTCCCATGCAACAAAGGTGTGTGTGTTTGTGCATGTGTGTTACAGTGGGTGGGTATTAGTGTGTGCACAATTCACAGTAGACCGTTTTTGTCCAGATCTATATGTATTCATTCTTTAATTTATTATTTTCAGTTTGTACTCTCATCTGTACCAAAAGTGTGTTTGTATTGTCATGAAACATCAAAGTACATTCTTCACTCAGTGTTTCATAACCTTTGGAACATCTAAATGCTTCTCATCCTGTTCAGTAAAACACTTACTATCAACAATACATCATTGTTTGTTTTTTCTACCCTGCATGCTCAATTCTGAAGTGCATACGAATACAGATATGTATGGGAGAGGGGTATGTTGAGACTTTTCCCCCCATTCAGCATCACTATGTTAAGGGAATATAGTACTCCTCCTAACAAATATCTACATACAGTCCATTTCAGGATGTTATGTATCCTTGGGAATAATCAGAATTCATGTAAACGTAACAGTTCTGAAAACATAGCTAGTCCAAAAAAAGTGGTCGCTTGGCACAACTGGGCTAAGCTGAGCCGCCTTGGGGTAAGTGGGTAGTGGTGTCCTGAGAGCAGCATGGTCACCAGTGATTCAGTATTCGACGTCCATCCGTGTCTGAGGATGTTGGGAGATGACGTGGAAACCAACCACTAAGGGCAACGGTGAGCGCTGTTACCTTCAATTAGGTTTCGTTTTTGCTAGGGCTTTGTGAACGGAGATGGTGGATGGGCGTAAGCATCCGATTCCAAATGTTGCAAGTTCAAATCCAGCGACGGAAAGGTGAGATTTTTGTTTAAGCCCATCCCAAACCTTAACCCTAACCTTAATTCAGAGTAAATGCCTAAACGTAACCTTAAAACACTTCTAAATGCAACGTTTGCAACAACTTCGAAATTTGACGTTTGAAACATGGACGAACATCTAATTCTGACGTGAGACAGAGCTAGTTGCTGTGAGTGGGTGACAGTGCTGGTAGGTCAACGTTTAATTCATGGAATGGGGGTGTGGTATATTGTATATCTTAAATGTATGCCTTCATTCAGATATAGATCTATCTGTTCAATATCACTTACCCTTCCATTTCTTGACCAGTTGTCTGGGACTGGAGGTTGTTTCGATGTGCCAATTCGTAGGCAAGTTCAGGGCCGGCGTTATGGAAAGAGTGCGGTGTTCAAGTTCCAGGATCCCAAGCTTGCTGATGAGCTTGGAAAGGACTATGGTGTTGAACGCTGAGCTGTATTCTATGAACAGCAATCTCACAGTTATTTCCCCTGTTGTCCAGGTGGGAGAGGGCAGTGTGAAGTGCAATTGAGATTGCGTCATCTGTGGATCTATTGGGGCGTTATGCGAATTGGAGTGGGTTCAGGGTGTCTGGGATGATGTGTGTCCCCAGCTAGCATATTTGGTTCCTTGGAAGTTGTAGGAACGTCCATTTTTGGTTTCCCAATCGTTCTTAAAACAAAGCCATAAGTTTCCTGGGAACGTTCATTTAAGTCTATTCAAAAAGAGCCCATTTCAAAGGAAACAAGCACTCATTAAGATCAGGTCTGGCCAAATAGTGGGCACGGCCCACACACCTGAACACTCTTAACAAGATGGAGGATGGAGAGTTTTGTTGATGCTGCGAACGGAATGTATATGTGTATGAGAACATGACTTTAAATACAACATTGAGGAAACGTTATGCTTAAGTACTGAAATTCCCACAGAAGAATGTTGTTTTTTAACGTTCTCCAAATGTTCTGAGAACATGACTTTAAATAGAACCATGAGGAAACCTGCAAAAAACGTTATGTTGAAGTACTGAAATTCCCACAGAATATTGTTCTCGGAACAATTTGAGAACATTACTTTAAATAGAACCATGAGGAAATGTTATTCTGAAGTACTAAAATTCCCACCTAGGAAACATCTCAGAAGAGTGCTAGCTGGGTCATGACCACCGTTTCAAAGCACTTCATAATTACAGATATGAGTGCTACATGGCGATAGTCATCTAGGCAGGTTACCTTGGAGTTCTTGGGAACAGGGACAATGGTGGTCAGCTTGAAACATGTTAGGATTACCGACTGGGACAAGGAGAGATTGAAAATGTCTGTGAAGACACTTGCCAGCTGGTCTACGCATGCACTGAAAACACTCCCTGGTATTTCGTCTGGCCGGGCAGTTTTACTCACATCGGCCACGGGGAGTGAGATCACACAGTCATCTGAAACAGGAGCTTTCATGCAGGACTTGTTGTTTTCCTCGAAGCAAGCATAAAAGGCATTTAACTCGTTTGGGAGTTATGCGTCACTGGGCATCTATGCACTTATTAATGAAGCCTGTGACTGATGTGGTAAACTCCTCAATTAACATATCCAAGTCTGTACTAGCAAAACAGTCTTGTAGCCTCGCTTCTGCTTTATCGGACCACTTCGGTATTGAGCGTGTTACTGGTACTTCCTGTTTGAGCTTTCGTTTGTAAACAGGAAGCAGGAAGAAGGTCACGGTTTTATTTGCCGAAAGGAGGACGAGGGCAGGCCTTGTATGTGTTCAGTGGTTAGAATAAAAGTTAGCCCCACCCCCAGTTGCGCAGGAGACGTGTTGGTAGAAGTGAGGTCGAACGGTTATGTTTCCCCGCTTTAAATCGTTTTCTTATTTGTTCATGGTCCCATGCAGTTTGTTGAGTGCTAAAGTGTTGTTGGCTAGTGGAGGGATGTAGACAGCCGTGATAATTATGGATAAGAACTTTCTTGGTAGATAAAAAGGTCTGCAGCTTACCATGACGTATTCTATATCAGGTGAACAAAAGCTCAAGATTTCCTTCACACTTGAAGCAGAGCACCAGTTGCTGTTTATGAAGAGGCACACCCCTCCCCCTTTGGACTTGCCTGAGGCTGCTATCTTCCGGTCGTGCCGCTGCATGGAGAAACCGCTGAGTTCTATCTTCATAGATTGAGCCAACCAAGTTTCTGCAAGCCATATAATATTGCAGTTTTTCCAAGTCTCTCCGATAGGTGACTCTTGAACGAAGCTCATCCATCTTATTCGAGTGACTGGACCTTTTCCAATAAAACGTAGGGGAGTGCTGGTCGATTTTCTCCACGTCTCGGTCTCACAATGATGCCAGCTCGTCTACCGCATCTACGCCTGTAGCGTTTTGGTAGCCCATAAAACAAAGGAATAGTGTCCGGTGTGAAGGGAACAGCTGAGTTGGAGTTGAAGTCGAAATCGAGGTTAGTAACTATTGATCTGATGTCCAAAAGTGCTTGGCAGTCATATGTAACAAATAGTATTTCTGTAAAAAAAGATTTTAAGATAAACATGAAAAAAAGTTGGATTGGAACTCATAAAATTTCGGCCTTCTCCGGCGGCGCCAGGCTTTTATAGTCCAGATGCCCTGACTGGTCAAACGTTAAGCTATATTGGGAATAGGGTGTTATTTCCGACAGTTGTTCTGTCTAGCGGCTAGTCTATCTTATGGCCTGGCCCAGCTGAAGTGTGAGCGATGGGACAGTTTTTTCCTCTGTTATTGGGTGTCGGCGATGTCAGCGGCTGAGCTCTCCGTGTTATCCTGTGTCTCTCTGCTGACTGCAGCAATGACTCAGAGGGACCCCGCCGCGCCACGCCGTGATTTAGCACGGGATCTAAATCTGACAGGAAAGATTTATCGGAGACAAAAGCGCGTCTTAATGTTTACACCCGCTGCGCCAAGATTAATTACACCCAAAGAAGAAGTACACATCCAGGGAAAATGTAGGGTTGGAAGTCAAAAAAGTGTTGCACATCCATGCTAATGCGGAAACTAGGGCCTTTTCTAATTTGGGCAAAAGTCTGTCCTCTGACCTCTCTCCTCCTTTACCTGGAAACCAATGTGGTTGAGGAGTGTTCATTTGTTTTTATAATTGTATACATTTATTTTGGGATTCCGGCCTGTAAACGCCATTTGCCTGATGACGCACAATTGGAGGAGAGTAATTTCATATAAGCACATTGTCGTTCACGTTCCCTCGCCGCCCCTTCTCGATTACCTTTGACCTCTTTCAAAAGGATGCCAGAGAGGACGGAGGACGCAGGAGTTGAGTAAATCCAATTGAGAAAAGGCCTGTCTCCACTCGGGGGTGGAATGATGTGACACAGTGTTAATTGTGGAGAAGCGGATTAGCACCGCACTGCCCTTTTCGCCATCGCACCCCACCTTATCTTAGCCAAGCCAAAATTCCCCCTGGATATGTCACTGGAGCCTCAGATGTCATGGAAGATGTACTATAACCATCTCATGATTCACCTGAATGTGGGATGCTAAATCTTATTAGAAAGAAATATTGGAGTAAATATTACTTTAGTGAAATTGGTAACACAACAAATGCGTAGGTGTGATTTTTTATCTACAGTGGGGAGAACAAGTATTTGATACACTGCCGATTTTGCAGGTTTTCCTACTTACAAAGCATGTACAGGTCTGTAATTTTTATCATAGGTACACTTCAACTGTGAGAGACGGAATCTAAAACAAAAATCCAGAAAATCACAGTGTATGATTTTTAAGTAATTAATTTGCATTTTATTGCATGACATAAGTATTTGATCACCTACCAACCAGTAAGAATTCCAGCTCTCACAGACCTGTTAGTTTTTCTTTAAGAAGTCCTCCTGTTCTCCACTCATTACCTGTATTAACTGCACCTGTTTGAACTCGTTACCTGTATAAAAGACACCTGTCCACACACTCAATCAAACAGACTCCAACCTCTCCACAATGGCCAAGACCAGAGAGCTGTGTAAGGACATCAGGGATAAAATTGTAGACCTGCACAAGGCTGGGATGGGCTACAGGACAATAGGCAAGCAGCTTGGTGAGAAGGCAACAACTGTTGGCGCAGATATTAGAAAATGGAAGAAGTTCAAGATGACGGTCAATCACCCTTGGTCTGGGGCTCCATGCAAGATCTCACCTCGTGGGGCATCAATGATCATGAGGAAGGTGAGGGATCAGCCCAGAACTACACGGCAGGACCTGGTCAATGACCTGAAGAGAGCTGGGACCACAGTCTCAAAGAAAACCATTAGTAACACACTACGCCGTCATGGATTAAAATCCTGCAGAGCACGCAAGGTCCCCCTGCTCAAGCCAGCGCATGTCCAGGCCCGTCTGAAGTTTGTCAATGACCATCTGGATGATCCAGAGGAGGAATGGAAGAAGGTAATGTGGTCTGATGAGACAAAAATAGAGCTTTTTGGTCTAAACTCCACTCGCCGTGTTTGGAGGAAGAAGAAGGATGAGTACAACCCCAAGAACACCATCCCAACCGTGAAGCATGGAGGTGGAAACATCATTCTTTGGGGATGCTTTTCTGCAACGGGGACAGGACTACTGCACCGTATTGAGGGGAGGATGGATGGGGCCATGTATCGCGAGATCTTGGCCAACAACCTCTTTCCCTCAGTAAGAGCATTGAAGATGGGTCGTGGCTGGGTCTTCCAGCATGTCAACGACCTGAAACACACAGCCAGAGCAACTAAGGAGTGGCTTCGTAAGAAGCATCTCAAGGTCCTGGAGTGGCCTAGCCAGTCTCCAGACCTGAACCCAATAGAACATTTTTGGAGGGAGCTGAAAGTCCGTATTGCCCAGCGACAGCCCCGAAACCTGAAGGATCTGGAGAAGGTCTGTATGGAGGAGTGGGCCAAAATCAATGCTGCAGTGTGTGCAAACCTGGTCAAGAACTACAGGAAACGTATGATCTCTGTAATTGCAAACAAAGGTTTCTGTACCAAATATTAAGTTCTGCTTTTCTGATGTATCAAATACTTATGTCATGCAATAAAATGCAAATTAATTACTTAAAAATCATACAATGTGATTTTCTGGATTTTTGTTTTAGATTCCGTCTCACAGTTGAAGTGTACCTATGATAAAAATTACAGACCTCTACATGCTTTGTAAGTAGGAAAACCTGCAAAATCAGCAGTGTATCAAATACTTGTTCTCCCCACTGTATTTGACAAAGAACATTCATGGTGATCTTCATATTCCATGTGGAATCTACTTTTGGACTGCTGTGGAGGGCTGTTCTCAAATATACTGTAGATGGTGTGAAATGTGTGTGAATGAGAGGGGTAGAGAGCATGGAGACAGGTGTATTAAATTGGATCAGCTCTCTCGCTCAGCCATTCAGCTACTGTGTAGACAAGCAGTATAAAGGTCACTCGGCTGGCATCTAGACAAGGTTGAAATGAGCAGAGCAGCAAAGAAATGTCGGAGGGGGTGAGGTGATTGCGGGGTTGCGTTGGGCTGCTCTCATCTGAAGTAACTGAGCTTGATTAAAGTGTCGCTACTGTGAGGGACAAAGCCCTCCACCCACCTGTTCGGGTTAACTATCGCTCACTAGTTAGCATTAGTACTCAGTCGGCCTATCCTTTCTACAGCTACCCCAATCAGTCAACCCCTGGAACATTAAGCATTTGTGAGCAGGCCCAACCCACGATGACATTGAATCGTCATGGAAAACTGATCAACACAATGGCATTTCGTTTTTTTCCCACCCAACTTTTAACCTAATCCAACGATATGGTGACATTTTCAGATTAGTTGACAACTCAACCAAATGTTAAGTCTGTGTTAGCTGTTTGTCTTTGTAAATCGCTGCTGTTTATCAACTGCTAACAGTAAAATGTGATTGTTTGATAGGTTAGCATTACCATCACATATAGGTGTCATTCAGAAGTGATGCATAAATACATTGATCTTATCTGAAATTATAAATTGTATTTTATTTACTCTAACCATCACAAAGCAGTGGTACTTTTTTGGTTGGACAAATCAAAGCATGGTATTAATAAAGGAAGTAGGCTACATTTAAATTATACTTTTGGTCATGTAGTGTATGTGGACACCTGCTCGAACATCTCATTCCAAAATCATGGGCTTTTTCAACTCTTCTGGGATGGCTTTCCACTAGATGTTGGAACATTGCTGCGGGGACTTGCTTGCTTCCATTCAGCCACAAGAGCATTAGTGAGGTCGGCACTGACGTTGGACGATTAGGCCTGGCTTGCAGTCGGCGTTCCAATTAATCACAAAGGTGTTCGATGGGGTTGAGGTCAGGGCTCTGTGCAGACCAGTTCTTCCACACCGATCTCATCAAACCATGCTGAAACAGGAAAGGGCCTTCTCCAAACTGTTGCCACAAAGTTGGAAGAATGTCATTGTATGCTGTAGCATTAAGATTACCCTTCACTGGAACTAAGAAGCCTAGCCTGAACCATGAAAAACAGCCCCAGGCCATTATTCCTCCTACATCAAACTTTACAGTTGGCACTATGCATTGGGGCAGGTAGTGTTCTCCTGGCATCTGCCAAACACAGATTAGACCGTCGGACTGCCAGATGGTGAAGCGTGATTCATCACTCCAGAGAACGCATTTCTACTGCTCCAGAGTCTTAAGATCTTAAGCTTAAGATCACCATGCACAATGTTGGCTGGAGTGGTGTAAAGCTAGCCGCCATTGTGCACGGTGATCTTAAGCTTGTGTGCGGCTGCTCGGCCATAGAAACCCATTTCATGAAGTTCCCGACAAACAGTTCTTGTTCAACCGATGACAGATGATTTTAACGCGCTACGCACTTCAGTACTCAGCAGTCCCGTTTTGTGAGCTTGTGTGGCCTTCCACTTTGCGGCTGAGCCATTGTTGCTTCTAGATGTTTCCACTTCACAATAACAGCACTTACAGTTGACCGGGGCAGCTCCAGCTGGGCAGAAATTTTACATACTGACTTGTTGGAAAGGTGGCATCCTATGACGGCGCCACGTTGAAAGTCACTGAGCTCTTCAGTAAGGCCATTCTACATCTATGGAGATTGCATGGCTGTGTGCTCGATTTTATATACCTGTCAGCAACGGGTGTGGCTGAAATAGACAAATCCACTAATTTGAAGGGGTGGCCACATACATGATACAAAAGTTACGTTAGAGGCCGACATGATTCTGCGTGAATGAAACTCATAGCTTTGACTGTTTTCTCAGTAACAATTGAAACACAGACCTACATACACACTCACTCCAGCTGCTAGATTGTGTCACAAGGCCCACGTTCCCAGAGAACTAGAGGGCTTCATTCATCAAACTGGACTTGAAACCCACAGCAACAGTGTACTCAACAACTGTGAAACAACTCTCTCTCACAGCTAAAAAAAAACAGCTGCACTGTTGATGAATGCCCCACATTCATTCCACAGAAACCGGGATCATCTGTCACTCCTGACGCAACCCTTCCCCTCTACCCCCTTCCCTCTCTGATTGTACTCCCAGCTGGTCCCGACAACTGCTTCTTTGATGCATCTTACCAGCAACCAACCCGCACCCCCCTTTCTGCAAGACACATAAGTCACTTCAACAAGCCCTCCACGAGACAACTCCCCACTGCCCTATTAAAGAGCTCCATCTCCATCCTTTTCTACAGAGATTGCTTCTAGCGCTAATCCTTTAAAATTTGGCCTGTATACATACTTACTTCCCATTGTCTATTTGTCCAAATGAGTCTAATTGAGTGGCCTTTAAAAAAAATGTTTAGTCTAATGAAGGTTAAAAGGAACACTGCACTCTTTTAATTGACTTTACAATACTACAAGGCTGCTGCCAGCATGATAAGCAATGGGCCCTGATAACCTGCTAGCACATAGTAATGACTAATCAAAAGCCTCATGGGGACATACACCAACTCTAAGATGTCAATGGGCTGTACTTGCGATGTTTAATCAAGAGGCGCTCAACACAATATGTTAATTACCCCGACAGGTAGAAATAGCATCATGAACTTCAAAGGCTTACGGCACATTTAGTCTAAATGCCCCTCTCAATCAGTAGCAAGTGGGTTGCTATGCTTTTAGTCCGTGGTCAGGGTGGGATCACTGATTTCTGTACTGATTAATTCATGGCATAGAAAATACAACTCAGTAAAATATGTATGATTGGAATTGCCGTTGTGTTGGACTTGATAACTATTGAAAGTCGGAAGGAATTAGGGTTAAGAGATGAGTATACATTTTTCGATGTTATATTCTGTCATGAAACACAAATCAGAAGAAAAGCCATTAAACCGAGTCGCACCATACAGTAGAGGCAGAAGACCACTAAAATGTAAAAACTACCCTGGTCGGAAAGGATTCTTGATTGATTGATTTGACCTTCAAAATGCCACCTATGGAACTTACTGTAAATTGACCCTTTCCAAATGTCAACGCTTCCATTTCCAGACTTCTTGCTTCGAGAGATTATACTTTTGTATGTCATTTGTGTTCCTGTGTGCTAAACGTACCTTGAAATGCGCGCGCAGAATTCCAGGATGACATCAGCAGAGCAGAAAGGCAGACGGCTAGGTAGAGCAGTCAAAAGGCCATTTGTAAATGTGGTACTTTATTGAACACATGACATCTTCCATTTTTGGTGTGAGCAACATAACTGCCAATACATGTTTTATATCCTACTCAGATTCCCATTATAGTCCTCTAAAGGTAACAAACCAAACTACTTCACAAAATCGTACAACTCCACAAAAAAAATCTCAGATTTAGTGCACCCTTATTTGTCCAAGGAACTTCTATGTTAGATCACTTTGAAAAATGTATTTTAAATTTATTCTTAGTTTTCAATGCACAGCGGTGACAAACATAACATAAAAAAAAAACTCCAGTGGGGCTGTCATTACAATTCTTGGTAGCATTTCCCTTTAATCCCAAATGCTACATCATTGAGACCACATTAATTGGTTGACTTGCCATCGGAATGTAAAAAAAGAAGAGAAAAAGATACTTGACAATACAGGCAAACGGTAGTACTTAGATATCAGGTCTAACACAGGGCATTACAATTCAGACGACATATGACTACTTCCCTTCACAGCTATTATATGAATATTGTAGTCCACTTACATAACAGAGAAAGGGAAGGGTTAGAAAAATGTAGGCCTTGTGTTTACTTTGTACAAACTAATCCAGAGTTGCAGCCATTAAAACAAGATTTATTGGGGGAGAAATATATAAAAAACAAAGTCAAATATTCTAGTTTAACAAACAAAAAAACCAAAACCTAGCAATCTAGTGTGCAGGAATTTCGTTTTTAGTGCTCAACAAAAAGGCATTGGGCTAGAGAGAGATCGTAGTAATTGGCAGTTCAATGACAAAGTAGAAGTGCATACATACATACTTATTTCCAGGTGCAATCTGCCAGGCAGTGTTTGTAATGCATTGTGCACCAGACAAATAACTTGCTACTTGCCAAATTCTTTTCATCAGCTCAACTCCGGAAACAAGCCAATACAAGAGAATAATAAAAGCATCACTTACACTTCCGACAGCATAAAGATACCCATAGCTAAAAGATGGATTCCAGTTATGGCAATTTTTTGTGGCAGAGTAAAGCCAATTTGACAAATAACTGCATAAATATAGAGAAAGGTTCTAAGACCCAACACAACTACTTAAACATTGCTCCTAATAGAAATATGCCACATTTTGTGATTGACAATCTCTTTACTCGCCTGTTTGGCATGCCGAAATCACGGAATTAGGTGGTTAATGCCGAAGTTGTTTGTGCAGAAATACTTTGAAGTCTTGGAGGCAACAAAGTGGGTTAAAGTATAGTCATCAAAAGAGATTAATAAAGTTAATCTTGGCTCGTGTGTCAGTCTGAACACCTACAATTAGTGAAGAGCACAAAAACAAGAGGAAAAGAACTGCGGGAGAACACCCAGACAGAAATGAGACGTTAGTACTGTGCGTAGTCGGATTTCAAAGCGACAAATAAAAGCTAACAGCTATTCCTGAAGAATTCATCAAATTTGATCCCAAAGTGTTTGCATTGTCAACACCTAAGATTACACTTTTGGGAAAAAGCAGAATACTTTGTATCAGCATTACAGGTACTCCCTTCTAGTATTACGTCATGTCTGATCTAGTCTATGAATCTACAATTCACACTGGTAATACCCAACAATGGTCAAAAGGCACAATGACCCTAATAAAGCAAACTAATGAGTTTACCCTATGGAGAATGGCTGGTGCTTAGTGAAACAGCCCTATGCAAGCATTACAATCAATAGAATAATAGTATAGAAACCCTGTTATTTTTATATTAATGCATAGCCTTTTCAAGGATTGTATAGTGACTATACATCAGATGACAGTGCAATTCAACAGTCGCATGCAGGAACATTTCAGTTTGAATGGGTCGTAATAACATGTTTTAAGTTTTATGAATATGTGCATTCGTATCTCCTGCTCTACAGTGTGTGTATATATAAATATATACAGACAGTACCAGTCAAAAGTCTGAACACCCCTTCTCATTCAAAGGTTTCTTTATTTTTACTATTTTCTACATTGTAGAATAGTGAAGAAATCAAAACTATGAAATAACACATTTGGAATCATCTAGTAACCAGAAGTGTTCAATAAAATATATATTTTACATTTGAGATTCTTCAAAGTAGCCACCACTTTCCTTGACAGCTTTGCACTCTTGGCATTCTCTCAACCAGCTTCAACTGGAATGCTTTTCCAACAGTCTTGAAGGAGTTCCCACATACACTAGGCACTTGCTGGCTGCTTTTCCTTCACTCTGTGGTCCAACCATCTCAATTGGGTTGAGGTCAGGTGATTGTGGAGGCCAGATCATCTGATGCAGCACTCCATCAGTCTCCTTCTTGGTCAAATATCCCTTACACAGCCTGGAGGTGTTTTGGGTCATTGTCCTGTTGAAACAAATGACAGTGGGACTAAGTGCAAACCAGATGGGAGGGTTTTTCACTGCAGAATGCCGTGGTAGCCATGCTGGTTAAGTGTGCCTTGAATTCTAAATGTGTCACCAGCAAAGCACCATCACACCTCCTCCATGCTTCACGGTGGGAACCACACATGCAGAGATCATCCGTTCACCTACTCAGCGTCACAAAGACATGGCGTTTGGAACCAAAGATCTCAAATTTGGACTCCTCAGACCACAGGTCAGATTTCCACCGGTCTAATGTCCATTGCTCATGTTTCTTGGGCCTTCTTATTGGTGTCATTTTGTAGTGGTTTCTTTGCAGCAATTCAACTGTGAAGGCCTGATTCACACAGTCTCCTCTGAACAGTTGATGTGGAGATGTGTCTGTTACTTGAACTCTGAAGAATTTATTTGGGCTGCAATTTCTGAGGCTGGTTACTCCTCTGCAGCAGAGGCGACTCGGACTTCCATTTCCTGTGGCGGTCCTCACGAGAGCCAGTTTCATCACAGCGCTTGGTTTTTGCGACTGCACTTGAAGAAACTGTCTTGAAATTTTCCAGATTGACTGACCTTCATGACTGTCGTTTCTCTTGGCTTATTTGAGCTGTTCTTGCCATAATATGGCCCAAATAGGGCTCTCTTCTGTATACCATCCCTACCTTGTCACAACATAACTGATTGGCTCAAACGCATGAAGGGAAAAAAATGCAAATTAACTTAAGGCACACCTGTTAACTTAAACGAATTCCAGGTGACTACCTCATGAAGCTGTCAAGGAAAAGGGTGGCTACTTAGAAGAATAAAATATTGATTTAAGAATTTTGGTTACTACATTATTTCATAGTAGTCTCCACCATTATTCTACAACGTAGAAATTAGTATAAAAACCCTGGCATGAGTAGCTGTGTCCAAACTTGACTGGTGCTGTGTACAAACAGTGTATACGTACGTATATATCTCCATCGCCGATGTAGGGTGATGATTTAGACCACATTGGTAGTGAATCAGATGAGCTACTCCTTGACAAGGTATAGTACTGTATGATGAGCTGCCTATTAGGTTTGAGTTGTACCTTTGTGTTGGACCCTAGTGTTTCAGCTGCAGCCCTACCCTTCCAGTTACACCTACAGAAAGCAGCTCCCTGGTTCTCCAACACTAAGCGAAACCACAACAAGAGTCGCGATAAACAGAAAGGACGCAGCAGTGTTGGAATTGCAGCAGTGTTGGAATTGCAGCAGTGTTGGAATTGCAGCAGTGTTGGAATTGCAGCAGTGTTGGAATTGTGAGCATGAAGAGTATAGCAGGTGCACAGGTTCCAGTTAGACACTGTTTTTGTATGAGTATTCGCCTTGTGTACGTGCGTGCAAATATGAATGCTGCTGTGTATAAATATGCATGTGTGAACGTGTTGTGGCCAGACACCAGTTTTAATAGTGTTAGTCCGTGAACCTGACCAAGGTAGTACATTCATAAAACTGGTTAAAAACACAAGACAAAAAAAATATCAGCAAGTTAGTAAAATTCTTACTAAGAATGTTTTATTAAAATAAATGCCAAGGGGTTAATAAGAAAAATAACAGCATACACCATCAAAACTAAATGCAAGCATGTAAAAATACTTATGACAAGAAAAACGAATAAAGTCGCTAATGAGTTAAACAAGCTAGGATTTGGCAAGAAAACCAAATTTAACTCTAGTAAAGTCAACACTCCCCACTAGAGACAGATTTCAAGATGGGGGGGTTAAAAAAACAAGTTGCAGTGGGCATCAAAAAAAAAAGTCAGAAAAAAGATTGTATAATATACATATAAAATGAGATTAGAAAAATACATTATAAACCTGTAACAATGGCTGTAAATTACATTATCATACATGTAGTAGGCAGGCCAGAGTGAATACGGTACAGTTCACCATACACATGGACTAAACCAACCTTACACGATGACACAGCATAACATTGCAGAGGGAATATGTCTTAATACTGTCAAAATGCTGAATTGTCATCTCTTGCTCCACTTGAATATTGCATTTTTTTAATAGAATTCATAACACTGAAAACAAATGCATTAACATGTTCTGTGTGACAGCATGTATGAGAAAAATAAAGTGTCAAGACTGCCAGGGAAGGTGAAATATTTTATAATCCATAATGTCTCAATTGATTTTATATGTTTATTTGCTTTGTAATTAGATAACCCCTTTTTGTTTCAGTAACTGAAAACTGCTTAGTTGTGAAGTCAAATGTGTTCGCCATAAAGAGGTAAGGCCCCTTTTCTAGTCTGTATACTGCATGTTGATCACTTCCAGAATTGGCACTGACGCACATTGTGGCGGGAACATTTGACTAAGACATCGTATTCAATAAACTTCATCCGGCTCAAGCCCCATCATCAGTGCCTCCCCTTCCAATAGAAAACAGCTCTGGACTACCATCTGGGAAACTCATCTTGGGGCTTGAAGTCATATATGACTTCATTACTGAACTGTAGTGGGAAAGCATTGGCTTTTTAATTTTTTTAAAACAAATTGGTATAAACGCAAATGTCTCTTCTCCCGTTACTCATTTATTTTATATGTCATTCATTTATTCGCATTAATAAGATGTCCTGGCAGACTTCTGCATCGCTATTGGCAGTTTGTTCTTGGTAGAATAATCACAGTAACCAGAAATCAATACAACAATAGCGATAATCTAATTCAAAACAAAGAGAAATAAGAAATACAACTTGTTCGGATGGCAGAGGGTAAAAAAAATAATCGTAAAACAAAAACCCTAACTTATACTTAGGAAGACGAACCATGGCACATATTTTAGCTGGTCATACGACTGCTATTCTTTTTGCATAGAATAACTTCAGTAGCTCAGCAATAATGACAGGAGCCACCCTGCGCAACTCTTAAGAGCTTTTCACAGAAGCCGTTCCTCTCTGCGCATTCCTCGTTGGTGCTGGATATTATCGAACAGAATGTTAACACTCGGAAAAAGAAACGATCGTCGATAAGGCACTTTTTCTATCTTCTCTGAACGTCTCTCCCTCGCTTCGTAACCCTTACATCCTTGCAACGTTTGTAGGTATGACTATTTTGGTCTTTATTTTCCTAGCCAATAATATCCAAAGTAACAGCATCCGCATCACCACCATTTTTCCTCTACACTATTTTTTGTTGCATTTTTTTATATTTTGTAACTGCAAGTGAAGTATAAAAAGCTAAAATCGCCAAAAATATATTTATCTTCTCCAGCACCCTGTAAAAGTATCCAATTGTGTTCTCTATCTTTAATATGCAATGACAGGTATCTACATATATAACAGGTATGTAAATAAAGCAATCTGAACAGGCAGGCATGGCTTTCACATCCTATTTTTTTTTTTCTCTTGAGAAAGAATTAGAGAAACTGGTCATGGGCTAAGGATCTGGACCATACCTTTATGGAGACACATTGTGGATGTGCTAATTGGGGAACTTCAAAAGGGCGAGAGTTACAAATAAATACACCCCCCCCCTCCCCAAATCAAATACTTTCTCTCATGCAAATAAGAATCTATCATGACCCCATTATGACTTGATTGGTATCAAATTTGAAATAGATTAAAGAAAACTACTAAATATTCTAGCAAAGAAAATTGGCCAAATGCTGATACACAATATGAAAATGGATTTTAGGCTGGGGTGTAAATACAACCCAAAATAAAAAAGGCAAAATCAAACAAAGAAAAAATGAAAACAAAATGTATATTTACAAAACTTCACTATAAGGATCCCCCCCACCAGAAGCCCTCTTTAGTGTCAATCGGCTTTGCCTCTTCATGGGAAACTAGAGCTTTGTGTGATAAACAACCTTGATCTTTTTGATTGGCTGTCAACTCGCACTTAAACATGCACGAAATCACATCCTTTCAAGCTCTAAAATTACGGCACGCCCTCTGCAGTTAGATACATATTTATATAGATATAATTCAACTGGAAACCCTTTGGCAAATTACACACACACACTTAATACTTTTTTTTGTCTTTTAGATCACAGCTCCTATAATTGGTTGGGATTCTCCAAATGCATCAGGCACTGTACACTTGGAAGTGTGGAGGAGCATAGTTAAGGTCAGTAGCTAGTTAACTATATATCCATTGCTCCACTGTGCCCTAACCCTCAACACATCCTACTTTCATTATAGTAATAAAAAGACCTCTCGTCATCCCAATTCTTCCCCAGCACCCCTCCTAGCTTCCGCTAACTGCCCGTGACAGGCCTTCCACCGCCAAAGCTGAGTCCTTACAACCTGCTTCGCCTGGCTAGTTCTTTAGAGCTAATAAGTGTATTAACGAGAAAACAAAATCAAGCAAAAACTAAAAGAAACAAAATTATAATAAGCTCAATTTGCAATCAATTTAGCCATGCTTTTAACAGACAGCTGTTCAGGGCACACCCAGAATGTGTCAGCATATCATTAAGTCTCAGAGTTTCAAAATACCGGACTACATTAACAAGTTGGTGTAGCTGCTTTCCTTTCATCGCCAGCAAGTAGGTGTGGAATGGGTGGGTGGGGTTAAGGGAATGAGTGACTTGGCATTGCATGTTGGATGAAGAATGAGGCCATGTTTGGGAGAGACAGTCTGGGTTCAGTTCCCATTTAGCGTTGTTTAGTGAATACTAGTGAGATCACCGAATCAGAGCAGGTATGGGTGGGGTTGTGGACAGGGAGGGTGGGATCTTTATTGCTATATAAATTCAGTGCAGATTCATTAGTAACAATACATACACATCCACCCAGTTTGTGATTGATGAAGAAAAATAAATGGGAATTCAACTCAATGAACAGAAAGAAATAAAAAGCAACTGTTGGGTTTGTATGATAGATATTGTGTTAAAAACCAAATGGTTTTATCAAAAACATGTTAGGGTAACTGTACGGACAGGCGCCCCTCTCACTGCATCCGAGAAGCTAGCAAAAGGCAATTACCAGTTAACTGATCAGCAGGCAGGCTTGGGGCGGCTCGTCATTGGGTGAAGAGTTCAGAGGTCAGAAGGTCATGTGTTAGTTGCCGGTGGCGGCTAGGTGGTTAGAAACAAAAAACAAAAGAAAAAAAAGATAGAAAGGATATTAGTGTCAGCAAGAAGAGACTAATGACATCATTTTAACAATAAAATGAATGCAATCTTTTATTCCCCCTAATTTCCCGCCAAGAAACAAACCAGGCTAATCTTGAAATAATCATGACGTTGTTACATCATGATCGAAACTACTAAGCCCCCAACCTAAATCAAACGCAACATTGCCCCCAGTACCCACAAACAGAAGCAAAGAAAACATACACGTACAAAGTTAACAAATAAAATAAGTGTTTTAGTTTTCGCGATTGGAATGCAAGTTAAAACAGTGTGATTAGTGGTAAGACTTAAACTAGTGTTATGCAAGGAATAACAGTAACTAGTGTTATGTAATGAATCGATGAATCACTGTTTTCCGATTCCTTCTCTTTATTTATATACAGTAGCCATAAACACATTTGTTATAAAAAAAAAAAGAATATAAAATTACAGTACCTCGTGTACAACTGAAATTGTATTTTTTTTTTTAAATTTTATTTCAATACTTAAAATACACCAGAGAAAGACTGTAAACTAGCTTAAGTATGTCAGTTTTACATAAACAAAACAATTCAGGAGAGAGAAAAAAATATGGTGCATGGTAACAACGAGGCTACTGTAGTGTTGTCTACTTTTTCCAGTTAGCGTTTAGTCGCTGTCCACTGTTCCTCACAAGTAGAACATTTATTATGAATGGAACAAGCCTAACCTATTTTAGGATCTATCTCAGAGGATTGTTAAGAAAATGTAGCTTGAACACTGCGTGTACTACCTGTTCTGTCACCAAGGGTCACAGTTCATGTAAACCAAAGCAATCAAGATCGCTTTTGCCTGAGCATTGAAATAGTTATATGGAGTACTGTGAGAACTATGTAAACAATGTGCATACCACAGTCAACCATTTAGGTGGTGTGTGTGTACGTGTGTAGAAAGGAAGGTGGTGAAAAAAAAGTGACTCAAATATAAGGCAATGCAATCAACAGCCAAAGTTAAGTATCTTAGAGACTAAACTAACCTCTGTCTGCGGTCACAATCCTTTGGTAAGGACGGACCCGCGAGTCATGCCGTCTCACTTTAGTAGCCATTGCACCTAGATTGCAACAGGTCCACAAGGTTAGAAACCATTCACTTCAGGAAGGGAAAACAAGTCTTACAGTAATACACATATACATTATATATATATATATAAAATATACAAACATGTATAGAAAATGCATAGAAAAAAAATACACATTTGCTTTAACTTGATATCTATAAAAGTACAACTTAGGTAATAAAATTCCATAGTACACAGTGTTAGAGGATTCTTTGAAACCGGCAGGCAAGGGGACAGGGGACTAAGGCTGTCTAGAAGAAAAACATTTTCCAGGAGGTGGATTGAGAAAAATTGAGTGATTTTGTAGGGTGTGAAAATCCAAAGCGGCTCAGATCCTAACTGGATAGTGCTAGACACTACCTGGCTCTCTCACCTCTCTACATCCCAGTCAATCTGCTCACTGGCAGTCATTCCACGGAATATTTGTCACAAATGAAGACAGACATTTCAATTATCCTAGTGCATGGTTGGTCTGGATATCATACACGGAAACATCGTAAAATACTATGTCTGAGTAAGGTTGTTGTATGGTTGCATAGGAACTGTGACCGTGCATAGAGATCATTTTGTGTGTGAAAGGTAAATCCTTAAGTTGGTCTAAAAGCCTAGCCAGAGCGAGGTGCAGTCAGCAAAACACAATTTCAGGACTCGGGGGTCGTATCTCTTGGGCTTTTATCCGACTGTCAATATTTATGATTTAGTTTGAGCCGGGGAAGGATGGCCTCCCAGATTCCGGGGCGAGAGAGAAACAGCGTGATGCTGGGGTGGCCATATTTCTCTGCTCTTCATTACCCAGAGAGCGTTTAAAGAGATTTGTGACAGAGGACTTCATTGGCTAAATGGTGGCCGTCCCCACAGAATGGGTCACCATGACAACCATCTGGGCATCCAGTCAAATCGCATACTACTAAACGCTCTTAGCTGCAGTCAAGTTAACACTTTAAAGGAGACTTAACTCAGAATGTTATCTCTAGGATCAGACGGCTTGGGGAGGTTTCTATGCTGGAATGGGCCAGTGATGGTTACATCACATTTGAAAACAGCCAAACAACCCTGGCAGGTAGGAAAACTGCAATGATTCACAGGGATGGTTGATGGCTACGCCAGCCCGCCCACATTCCAATCTGTAGCACCAGATGTTCTGAGGTTTCCTAACGCTAAGGCCTGAGCAGCGCTAGTAGAGCCAATTGGTGGTGTTCCAATGGGTCTCCTTTGAAGGCACCGATCAATACGGCAAGTAAATAAAACACACTAAGCTGCTGTGCCCTCCAAGTTAGAGAGAAAAGCCAGTAGGCTCTGTACTACACAACGGCTCCCAGAGACATCCCTCACACACGCACCGACACAGGTCAGCTAACATGGCAGTCTTGTGATGTCAGGATCAACACCTCATTTACCCCCTAGAGTCGAATTTAAGATGTTTTGAAAATCCAACAAATTCAGTCAGTCAGTTGAAGCTAAATATATATTTTTCAGCATCAAATACGTCGCACTTCCGCATCAGCCAGTACCAGTTTATTTTTATTAATGGAAGTATGAAGGTAGTTCATGTAGATTTAGGGCAGACACTTTTTTATACATTTTTGGACTGTCCTTTTTGCCATTTATGAATGTTTTATTCAATGCGTTTCTATGGACTTTAGTAGTAAAGGCCAAAATCAATATTTCATCAAATAATTACATTTTTCGATACCTAAAGGGGGTCCTGAAATCCAAAATCAAATAGCTAAATAATCCATGGTATGACCATCTTAAAATAATTCCATATGTCAGTTTAGCACCTCCTCCGACGTCTTAGATGAATGAATTAAGGCAGCGGCACAAACATGAAAGTCCTCTGTCGAAACTCAATGAGGTATGCTGTGGCACACTCATTGTTTGGTCGAATTAAGAGTGCAACAGCCTCCATAAAATATGACTTCAGGAAACTAGGCGTATGTCGCACGTCACTACTTCACAGGAGAGGCATTTTAACGTCAACTAAAATACATTTTTGGGGCAGAAATGCATTCTGGAGCATGTGAACTTTCATGTGCCTTAATAAAATAACAATTAATTAAAATTGTTAAAATTATGAGCCCAGTTGGTTTAGCCACGGAAAAAGTCAGGAACCTTCCCGCTAGAGATGGGCTGAGATAATGGCTGGGCTGGACATGCCGGGAGATGAGTTTGGATTGGTCTGCCATTTAGCTTGCTTCTGTTTATAACAGCTCAGTATGTGTTGATAGTACTTTCTACCACGCCCTTTTTGAATATAACATTAGCCATCGATAACTACAAAAGTTACTCCTTCTCAACATTGATGCCCTGAATTTAGCAGGCGCTATCGACAGATTAGTTGGAGAAAGTGATTAGCTACTTCCTGCACCCGCCACAGTCAGTGTGAACCGGAGTGACTGACAACGCTGGCCAAACGGTTAGAAACAAAACAGAGTTAAAAGGTTCGTCTGCCGTGAAGTGTTCATCCATGTATACAGGTAAGAGTCTAGCTAGATTTTCTGATAAGTTTCTAATTGTCTGAAAGTCGTTTATTGAAAAATGTACTGTTAGCTAGCTAACGTTACGTGTATGATCTGTGTAGTAATATTATTCTAATCAGAAATCCATGTGCATTCTTAGTTTAGCCTAATGTTAGCTAGCTAACATCAAACCTGGTTATCTACCTGTAGATTCATACTACAGCTATGATAATGTTTGTATTGGTTGGTAGTTTGAGTTGGGATTATATAGCTGTTCATTGTTTAGCTAGCTAGCGAGAGATATATATACACACGTCCCCAGATGTGTGTATTACATGACCCATCAAGTTAGCCAGGTGTGTCTGGGGGTGATTACAGCCACCAATTGTACTTCATGAACATGTCTAGACAATATTGACCAATCTACTTAGCGAGACGTGGCTGGGGGTTGGTTATAGCATTTCCTTCACATGACCCATCAATTTAGACAAGTGTGTTAAGCTTCATCTAATAATAAAACAAAATATTTTTATCTGGATCCTTTGTCAATTAAGGCAGCCCCCCGCACCTCTGATTCAGATGGGTTGGGTTAAATGCGCAAGACATTTCAGTTAAAGGCATTCAGTTGTACAACTGACTAGATATCCCGTTTATTTTCTATTTCTGATATTGTTACTTGTGTAAACATTAGTGAAATGGTTACCTGTATCCTGTGCATGTGACAAAATCAACATTGATATAGTGTGTGTTTACCACAGATGGTAATGTGAAGAACATTACCTGCACCAAAGTCAGATTAGTATATAGGCCAAGGACTAGATAGTGTATTTTTACCTGCAGTTTTCCCCTATTGTAGGCTACTACTTTCACCACTTTGTCTTGAAATCTTTGGTTGTTTACTAAACTAAATCACTCTGTTCAGCAAATGCCTCATGTGAATCCTTAAGAGATGTGGGGCTAAGGCTTAAGAGGGTGTGAACAATGCTGAATGGGTGTAGACAAAGAGCTCTCCAGTAGGCATACCAAATTAATCAAGGTCCATTTTCTCAGAGGTGGGGTTACAAGTAATTCAACTTTCAAAGCAGAATTACTTTCTCATTGTTAACTTATGATATACACATTTCTAGCTCTGAGTCTACTTTAATCCAATGTAATAAATTTAAAAAAGTTTAAAAAAATGCTACATAAGACCGAATCAAGTCGGTCGGTTACAAATGTTAGTCATTATCGTCTATTTTGTTGAAAATGTTTCTTTGGCAGCATATTGCATACACACCCGCACCTACAGAATGTAATTCCCACAGCTGACGTAATGACTGGGGAATGTCTGTGGCTTGTACTAAGTTGAAGTTCAAGAAGGTGAAAACTGAGACAAATGGAAAAATGAGAACAGTAAATTTAATGAACTTCCCCGCCGGGACAAAGGGGACTTTCTACTGGCATCAAGGCCAGAGCTGCAGAGTTAGCTGGGGGAAAACTGAATCATTTCAAAAGCTGTTGAAATCCAGGGGGAGCCACCGCCAGACTGAATCTGACTCTTGCAAGTGCATAGAAAGGCGAGAGCGCGGGTGTGTGCAATCATGCATGTCCCTGTCAGAGTGTGTGTGTGTGGTGTGTGTGTATTCTCAGACAAGGCAACAACTTGAGCCAGGGAAAGGATTTGGTGGGGAGATACACTAAAATGAAAAATGTCTAACTGGAAGAAAAAAATCCCTGTCCCCCTTGCCCTTTATTAGCCATGTACAGCCATTAGGTCATAAGGTCACACCAATAACAACCCTATTTTCTTTCAGCTGGATACGACATATTTACCTTTTAAGTCCTGACTGTGGCTCATCGAAGCCGCGTCCAAAAACCCAGGGTAAAACAAGCTGCCCTCCTGTCCGGGGCTAAAGGGGCCGCCGCCCAGGCCCCAGGGACGCTTACCTAGAACCCCACTGTGGTCGATAGGGTACTCCAACAGGGAGGTGGGTGCCAGGGCGTACGGGTAGTCGTACGGGGAGGCGTAGATGATGCCGCCTTCCGGTGAGGGAGGCACCAGGGTTGGGGTGCCGTTGTGCAACATGCCCTGCATTTGGGGTTGTCGGATGATGTTCATGATGGGGGTGCCTCCCGGTGTGGGGGGCCTCATTTGCTGATGGGGGGCCATCATATGCCCCTGGGGGGCCTGTATTAGGCGGGGGCCCTGAGCGGCGGCTGCCGCCGCTGCAAGAGAGAACGCAAGGGGGTCTGCCATAAGCAAAAAGAGTGAAAGAGAAAGATGGAGAGACAGAGATACAAGACAAGGGGGTAAAGATGTGGTGTGGGTGACCAATCACAGGTCGAGAAGCAGGTTGAAAATACAAAACAGCAGGAAAAGGGGGTAGGGGGAAAAGGAGGGGAGGGGCGAAAAAAAGGAAAATTAGTCCATGCAATGATCAAAGTGAACCAGCAAACCAAAAATTGAGTAAAGAAAATAACCCATACCAAAATAAAAATAAATAGATTATAAATTGCTAAAAATGATGCCATTACCCCAATGCACAGAGCATATTAAGCATACCAATCACCATGACAATCACAAATTAATGTACTGCGGACGGCACAAGTGATTAAAACAAATACACAAGGCAACAGAAATTAAGCCACTGGCCACAGAGGAGACTAGGAGTGCCAGTTTCTGATATGGACCAATAGGATTAGGTCAATCCCCAGAAAAGACAATTGAGTCTATTGGACGACTCTGAGCCTATGAGGCCTTGAGTGGGACCGACTAGTTGATATTGGCCAATACTGGATATATAAGTACAGTTCAGATTCACTCCACTCCTCTACATGACCCTGAGACCATTTTGGTTGGCTGAAAAAAACCAATAAAAGATTGTCCAAATGGCTTTGCATATTTTCCAACGTCATACCACACAACAGTTAAAATCACTGACGGCCGGGGCGACTGAATCAATGTTTTACATGTAGCTCTTTGGCCCATGATTCGGTGGCTGTCGAGGCTAATTCACACCAAGTATCACTAGTCTGGTTATCCACTGGTCCAGACATTGGTATTACAAACCAAATGTCAAATATATATAGATTTGATTTTTTTTTTTTTTTTTTTACACTTCAAGCCTTTTGGACTGACCAAATGTGCAAAACAAATTTATCGCCATTACTAATATCATTCAGTAACAAATGATAATGTAAACAGTAAATGGTCAATTGAAAGCAGTCACCCCAAAACATTGAAATAAAGACGTTGCAAGGCATTTATTTAAGATCACAGGCATGAGAGTGCAGAAACCGCAAGAGCACTGGGCGGGATAAACTCCACAGAAAGTAACACTGGTGATTGGAAATCAAAACTGTAACAGATGCGTGAACTACATCATGCAGAGATGACAGTGATTTCTGCGATGCGCTGCAGGCATACCGAAACCACCTCGAGATTGCAACAAATTGTGATTGCATCCATATGGGGAGGGAAAGGGGCACAGAGGGGGGAGCGGTGAGAGGGAGGGATGGAGGGGACACTGCTCTACTTTGATACAGGTGGTTTGTGAGGTAGGTAGACACTGGTTGGACAACACTTCAGAGAAAAGTGCAGTCTACAAAATAAATTGGTCAAGACACATGACACTGCAATGACTACATACATGAACCTAGTAGAGGCACACAGTATATCATGCGCATGTTACATTTCTTCTTCAGTGGTCATTAAGAGATTCTTACCCGTCAATAAAATAAAATGGATTATGATAAACTTTGTGTCACGTTAGTCAATGTGGGTCAAAACAGGACCTTCGTGAATGTGGTTGTAAAGCTTACGTGTCTTGATGTTGGTGTCACGGTACGTCCCGTTGAGAATGGCCAGCTCCATTAGCTGCATCTTCTTCAGATTATCCTCTCCTTCCGCCTGGAACAAACAACCGAGTCATTTCAATTGACAAGTCATTTCACTGTGCCACTATTGCAAGAGGGACATGGGGACAGAAAAACCACTTGGTCACAAAATCATTAGTGCACACTGTAGCAATCTGTAAACGGAACACCCTTTGCAATGAAAACGAGTTATTGGACAAACTCAGACAGGTCCCTTCCCGTTTCATTTGCTTCCTAGTGAATACCCCCCAGTTTGTTCTCCATAAGCACAAGTTGCATGGGGGTGGAAGGCACAGATGAGCTAAAACACCATGTTGCTGCATCTAAAAGCTTTGCTAAAATCGCTGACAGACATTAGGCAGGGAAAACGTACGCATAAACCACCACCCTATCAGCAAGATAATTACTGTATTTTTTGGGTTCAGGTGCGCAATAACAGCCCAGTTAATGTCAGTCCTGTCAATGAATGTTTGGATAAATAAATACAAAAGCCCTGCCTCTGTTATTATCACCCAAATTAGTCAAGTGAAATTATTCATGTAGAGCAATTAAGTTAGCGCCCCCCTTCCTGAGCCTGCCATTTTCCCCCTGAAGTGACTAAACCCTTCTTAACCATGAAAATGCAGTGATTTTCCAGGTAGTGGAGCGTAATAAAGTAGGACCAGTGTGATTTCAGCAGACAGACAGGAAAGGCCCCCCCCCCCAGACTTCACATCTGCTCTACGCTTCAGAAAGACAAGTGCTTCATGGGTGCACCTGTACCGGAATACACGAGACCCGATCTCAGATCCAAGCTGGTCCGGCTCCAGAACTAAATGTCGTGGGTCTGGGTCGGATCTGATATGATTGTCATGGGTATGTGTAATTAACGGACTTGTTCGAAAGGAACATTTCAGATCCGAACGTGACTGCTGCAGTAGAGAAATTGTATAAGTTAGGCTGCTGCGCTTGCTTTCACAAGAGTGGGGCGTGTAGCTTGTTGGTCAATCATAAGTCAAAGTGGCAATAGGATACAGTCAGTCTCCATCTGTAGCCAAAGTTAAGATATCAAATCAATGGAAGATGGAGTTAAAATGAAAAAGGAGGATAGGTTACAATGACCAAGAGACAACAGGTAGGCTGCTACTTAAAATTTGAATGGAGTTGTTTGGTGGCAGGTAGCCTAGTGGTCAGAGCGTTGGGCCGAAAGGTTGGTGGATCAAATCCACGAGCTGCTGAGGTCAAAAACCTGACCTTTTGCCCATGAAATAGGCAGTTTAACCCAGTGTTCCTAGGCCGTCATTGTAAATACGAATGTTCTTAACTGACTTGCCTAGTTAAAAAAAAAAAAAAAGTAAGTGTAGGACGAGAAAGCGCATGCCTTGAGTAGCCTAGCTAGCTTCTCCCAGTTTGACGCAGTCAAGACCGGTACTACGTAATCATATTGGATGATAAACTAGCTATTAATCTACTATAGCGTGAGCTGGCTTGGTTGGTTGCTGTCTCTCCTTCACCATGTCACTTGCTCACACTAGCCCACAGACAGCCCCTGCTAGAGCATCACTTCTCTACCTCCCCTCCCACAAGCTTTATTGGCTCCGGTTAATAAAGTAGCATAAAAATGTATTTCTGCTGCTTCCCTCACTCGGATCGGGTCTGGATACAACCAGGTCTATACGGAACGGGTCTAGTTGTCCTCAGATCCGTTTGGAACGGGCCTATAAAATAAAAATAAAAAAGTATATTTACGCATTGTGTCCGGGTGGGATAGCCCCATGTCCCTTTTGGAACAGGTCCAACTTTGACCTGTGAAGGACTCTACTTCTCAGAAAGCAGACTCGAGAGCTCCATTGTCATGACAGGATTACGTTTTGGCCGGGTTGTTCAGACTCGATAAAAAGAGGACAAGGCTGTTAACGGCGGCGCAATAAAGACGGGGGCAAGTTTGACATGCCGGTGCACCATTCAATATCACACGCTTTTCTTTAGAGTAAATAGCCGCAAATAAAAAAAATAATTTTTTACTGCCTTTTTCCAATCAGGCCAAAGTGGGGAGAAAAAAAATGCCACAGATAGCAAGGCTCAAAGTAAAGACCTCCCCAAAGACACCTTTCAAGGGGAAGACTAAGGGGGGGGGGGGAACAGAGGAGACAGTGGCTGGTCTCAACTGAAGGCTGTGGTTTCAGACTACACACAAGGTTGTGCGCTACGGTCCACAATAGTCGTTGGCTGTACTGGTGGCAATAGTGGTTGGCTGTACCCTTTGCCTCACTCTCTTCCACTCGCTCTGACTATTACATGTCAGGAAGGGAACTGGAGTTCATAAATGAGAAGATGTGACAATGCAACAGCTTTTCGCCAACATTGAATAGGCACATTTTCATGGAAGGTGGACAAATAACATGACGAGTACCATGTATAAGGGCGGCAGGTAGCCTAGTGGTTAGAGCGTTGGGCCAGTAACCGAAAAGTTTCTAGATCGAATCCCCGAGCTGACAAGGTACAAATCTGTTGTTCCGGGGCAGAACAAGGAAGTTAACCCACTGTTCCTAGGCCGTCATTGTAAATAAGAATTTGTTCTTAATTGACTTCCCTAATTAAAGAATACATAAAATCAATTGGTGAATAGGCCTACAGTGCATTTGGAAAGTATTCAGACGTCTTCACTTTCCACATTTTGTTACATTACAGCCTTATTTTAAAATGGATAAAAAATATCTTCAATCTACATAATGACAAAGTGAAAAACAGGCTAAGAATTTCATTACAAATGCAAAACTTAAACGCCTTATTTACATAATGCAGACACTGCTATGAAACTCGAAATTTAGCTCGGATGCATCCGGTTTCCAGAGATGTTTCTACAACTTGGAGTCCACCCGTGGTAAATTCAATTGCTTGGACATGATTTGGAAAGGCACACCTGACTATAAGGTCCAACAGTTGACAGTGCATGTCAAAACAAAAACCAAGCCATGAGGTTGAATAAATTGTCAGTAGAGCGCCAAGACAGGATTGAGTCGAGGCACAGATTTGGGGAAGGGTACCAATAACTGTCTGCAGCATTGAAGGTACCCAAGAACAGAGGCCTCCATTCTTAAATGGAAGAAATTTGGAACCACCAAGACTCACAAATCTGTCCGCCTGGCCAAACTACACAGTCGGGGGAGAAGGGCCTGGTCAGGGAGGTGACCAAGAACCCGATGGTGACTGACAGAGCACCAGAATTCCTCTGTGGAGATGGGAGAGCCTTCCAGAAGCACAACTATCTCTGCAGCACTCCACCAATCAGGCCTTTATGGTAGAGTGGCCAGACAGAAGCCACTCCTCAGTTTGCCAAAAGTCACCTAAAGGACTCTCAAACCATAAGAAACAAGATTCTCTGGTCTGAAGAAACCAAGATTGAACTCTTTTGCCTGAATGCCAAGCGTCTGGAGGAAACCTGGCACCATCCCTATGTATTTCAGCGGCAGGGAGAGGGAGACTAGTCAGGATCGCGGGAAATATGAACGGAGAAAAATACATAGAGATCCTTGCTGAAAACCTGCTCCAGAGCGCTCAGGAGGTTCACCTTCCAACAGGACAGCGACTAAGCACACTGTCCTTGAGTGGCCCAGCCAGAGCCCGGACTTGAACCCGGTCGAACATCTTTGGAGAGATCTGATTGAGCTTGAGGGGATCGGCAGAAGAGGATGGGAGAAACTCCAACTACAGGTGTGCCAAGCTTGTAGTGTCATATCCAAGAAGACAAAAGGCTGTAATCACTGCCAAAATGTGCTTCAACAAAGTACTGAGTAAAGGGTCAGAATACTTACGTAAATGCGATAATCGTTTTATTTTATACATTTGCCTAAAATCCTGTTTTTGGTTTGCCATTATGGGGTATTGGGTGTAGATTGATGTGGGGGGGGGGGGGGGGGGGGCGAATTTAATTCATTTTAGAATAAGGCTGTAACAAAATGTTGAAAAGTGAAGGGGTCCAAATACTATATCATTCCCACCCCTCTGTACATTTCTAAAACATAAGAGGGAGCAGCTAGCGCTAGCACTACCCAAGAACATTCTGGGCCACTGAAAGCATAAAAAAGGCACAAGAACCACATTGAGCCTAGAAGGATCCGAGCCCATTCAGTGGCCATTTCAACAACCTCAGAGTTGGGGCGTGAGAGGCCACTTCACATTTTCTACACCAGGCCTGCTGGCCTAATTAGACACGTTTACAGAGAATAGCTAACGCTCACCCTTCAACCTGGAAATGGCCTCAAATCACTGCTAATTAGCTGTTAGAATTCTCCACAGTGCCCAGTCAGCCCATTTTTAGTTCCCAATCAGTGGTTGCGGTAGCGTGAACGTCTTTATCTACTCATTTTACGTCTTCAACGTCTTTATCTACTGAAGATTCTACGTCATCTGCCTCCTTTCCGAGTTTACCATCACAGATTAAATCAAATTGTGACCCCGCTGACCTTCTACACAGCTTCTCCAGACCGGAAGAATTTTCAAAAATGAGTCCCAGGAACGAGACAGCTTGTTTTCCTTCTCTGCTCCTTTTTTTGGCCTCAAACTGTGTCAGCCTGTTTGGATCTGAGCCAATGGTGATGTTAAGACAAAACTAATGAGCCCTCCCAAAAAAACTGAGAAGCAGTCACGGCGAGGTTGAGTGTGTTCGGTTGCACATGTGGTTTTCGGTGACAAAAACGTGGCATGAATCAAGATGGGCTCTTCTGATTCTCTTTGAGAGAAAAATAGTTCACAAAAAGCCTTTACATGGAGCCAGACTGGCAGAGTAGAATCTGACCCTGGTTAGAGAACCGAGTCAGTGTTGAGACCCACAAAATTCTTCACCTCAGGCGTCTGCAAGGTCACTAGGTCTTTACTCTACCCTCTGTCCCAAACATAAAGGCCTACTGTGAGTTGCCGGTAACGCATTCAGAACACTGCTACAATGTTCTGTTTAATGTGCAAACTGGAGAGCGGACAGATGTTGGAGCGTGAGATTGAATAACCATTGGGTGGTTTCCCCTCACAGCACACCTGAATGCTCGCTGACGCGGTTAACCTTTTAAAGTGCAGAGCGAATAATGAGCGTTAGAAAGGCGTTTTCCCTTTCAAGGGGGGCCTGGCTGGTTTTAAGCATGTGTAGTTGGGAGGGGGGTGTGAGAGAGTTGCAGGCAGACAGGGACAGGAAAGAGCCAAAGGATGATTGATCTGAAGGTTGGGAGAGTTAAAAAAGCTCCGGGGACAGGGGTGTCACCATCCTCATCTATCCAGCTCTGCATAGCATTGCAGGTGGGGGGCGCTGTTTTGAGGCGCGTAAAGGAAAATAGAGGGCAGCAGAGGCAAAGGTATACAGATCCTGCTTGGGAGGGTGTGTGTGCATGTGTGGGAGAGAGGAAAACGAAGTATGCCTAGTGTGTGTGTGCGCGCCCAAGAGCGGAGGCAAACAGAATGTAAAATTCTGGGCGGGCGGGCACACCTCAGGAATCCTGCTGGCACAGCTTTCGTCATACCACAGCAGGCTGTTACTAAAAATGTCCTAATGGCCACAAGGAAGCAGATGCATGTACGCCACTGCATTAGTCAACATAATAAGGCTATTATAAATATGACTTACTTACAAATCACTCCATACAACCAGTGTTGTGAGTTGGAACTTGGTCACACTAAAGCTACAGAAAGTGGGTGTCTACTGGCTGCTACTATCTAGCAGTGGGTCAACTATGAAAGCACTCAGTTTCCTGAATGAATGTTTCATATGCCAGGCTGAAGGGACTACATGTTTGATGTCCTTGTGACCGTAGCGCCGTCACAATAAACACTCTCGAGTGGGCACTCCTCACATTCCCCCGTCTCCTCAAACAATCAGGACAGGAGATGCAGAGTGTGGGGGAAATCTCAGAGGCAATGGGCTGCCCAATTCCTGGGAGAAATATGGCCTGGATTACAAGCGCTGCGGACAAGGAGTGAAGGTTTCCCTCTTTACCGTCACACACAGTCTATCAGCAAAAGCCACTCAATAAAACAGCTCTATCCACAGGAATCAGATTCAATCAATAAGACCTATTTGTGAAATCAGTGGAGCAGTAATAGCTAGCAGAGGGGAAGGGTGGTGGTGGGGGAAGCAGAGGTTATCCCTCTGTCTACCTGACAGCCCTACGGATGAGGTCACACGAGGCATCAGGAATCAAACTCGTGCTCAGTCTGACAGAAACCGAGAGAGTGACAGAGGTATCATAATGTTTGGAGGGCCACACCCTTGCCCCCTCCCTCAGATAAACAGAGCAAGCTGTCCTGACTTCGGCGCTAGCGCATGTCTGCGGTGCCGACGCGAAAATGTTTGCTGAAGTCTGGCAGGGGCCCCTGCTTTTGTGACAGAGGAGAGGGGGAGCGAGAGAGAGAGACAGGGAATGTAGGGAGAACAATCCCCAGTGGCCTGACACACTGTTTCCTCTGTTTTTCTTCACTGGTCTATGCTGCCAGTCATAACAAGAGGGGAGAGGCTGGGCGCAGGTCAGGTTGCTTTCCAAACGACTCTTACCACAGAGACTGGTCGGCACGGCCATGAGACAGAGAATGTTAGGGGTGAGGAGTGAAAGGGAAAATAAAGTAGAGGAATGGTAAAGGGTGTGGTAAAAGACTGATGACTTCACGTTGAGCAACAAGGGGGTGGGGTGCCTGAATACAAGCAGCTGTTTTTTCTCATACTCTCCTCCCTTAGTTTTCCTCCTAAACTAACATCTGGAGAAAAGTGATTACCCGCCACCGTGCCAAGACTTATCAAGAACACCAGGGAGAGAGCGAGGGAGGATGTGAAAATTACATGTTAAAAGTTGAACACCCAAAAAGTAACTACACTGAACAAAAAATAAACATGCAACAATTTCAAAGATTTTACTGAGTTACAGTTCATAAGGAAATCAGTCAATTAAAATAAATTAACTAGGCACTAAACTATAGATTTGACATGACTGGGAACACAGACATGCATCTGTTGGTCACAGGGCATGGATCAGAAAACCATTCAGTATCTGGTGTGCAGCACAACTAGGGCTGTGAAGGTCATGACATTTTGTCAGCCGGTGATCGGCAGTTAATTGAATGCGTCTCACGGTAATTGACCGTTAACACATTTAGCATCTCTGTGGGCTACACTAGTTCAATTAGCAGGCAAGCGTCGCGAATAAATACCGTGGCATAATGTATGTTATGGTAAGAACAATACAATTGAACATGGGCTGTTTTTCGCCAAATGATTTGAGTGGCCACATGCGGCTTAAGAAACAGGTCCTCCTATATGCGATTGTACAGTTATTTACGCAACTTTAGTTGTGATAAACGTTAGAATATTAGAAATCAAAATATATATAAGGCTATGATGCAATATATAAATATAAGGCTATGATGCAACGAATAATGATTTGAAAAAAGTTGCATGAGAAGGGAAGCGCTCTGCTCCGTTTCTTGCGCAGGCTGCACACACTTCAGTCTCATTCCCAATTTGACAAGGACTTGATTATATTCTCACGCAGTATTCCCAATTTAATCTGGTCTTTACATATAGCCTGCTAACGTGTTAATTAAAAAAAATATATATATATATTTTATTTTTAGAATGGCACAAAATTGTTGGTTTACATAATCCCATAGCCTGCACTGGAATAGCGAATGGAGGTTCCGTGCAGTAACTTGTTTTAAATGCCAGGTAGGCTACACGGTTTTTAAAGAGGATGTGCTTCATTTTTAAGAATTGAACAATAAATATAGCGTCATGAGAAAGCCGGGATCCTCTTTTAAATAGTGGCAAGTAAAACACTGTTCTCACATGCGATTGTGCAATGACTGGGCTTATAAGAACACGTTTCACTAGGCTTTCTAGGCCAGGATTTCACAAACTCGGCCCTGGGGCCCACCCTGGGTGCACTTTGCTTTGCCTTAGCATTACACAGCGGATTCAAATAACCAATTCATCAAGCTTTGATTATTTGAGTCCGCTGTGTAGTGCTCGGGCAAAAACCAAAATGTGCAGTTTGGGGAACCCTGCTGTAGGCTATGGGCTCTCCAACCATGTTCCAGGGGTCTTGGGCCTACAGGCTACACTGAGTTATTTGGCCACTTTAGTTGTGATGCAAAACATATCGGCATATCATTTGAAAATGTTGCAAAGAAAAATGCACGCGCTATGCATCATTCACAAGTGATTATGTTCACACCATTCAGACGATTTTCTATTTAATCTAGTCTTTATCGGTGCTAAATTTGAGCCAGATCCTCCCGGAACAGGACCTGACACCTCTCCAGAGTTGGACTTTCGTTCAGACCCTATTTGGCCAGATCCGGTACCTCATGGCATGAAAAATATTCACTTTTTACAATATAGAATTCCTAATAAAATCGATTAAAGTTCCTTTGACTTGCCTCTTTGTGCCGTAGGAGGAAGTTAAGTGCTAACAATATAACATTGGTTCATAAGCACATGATTACTGCATACAATAGCTGTAGGATCAACAGAGGCATTCAGGGAAGTTAGCAGGGGACATTAATTAAGTTACTTACATTGTGTCTGCCAACACCCCTGGGATAATGTACATTTGCTGCAGCATTATGACAACTCAGCAACAACTGGTACAGATTAACTGAGCAGGTCTTGGTGATCTTAAATATTTAGCAAACTCCATGACCGTAGCTAAAGGAAGAGGCTATATTAGCCTACAAATGCACGCTGGGCCGGACATGCCGAGCTTGTGAAGTGAGCGCTACTGGAGCAGTACTGGAGCGGGCGAGAAGGACAATGATCCAGCCTTTGGGAAACTCGCTAGGCGCTCCAGTCAAATTGGACACTCCGCTCACATACTCTGGTTTGAAAAAAAAACACACGAGACAAGACCCAAATCTCAGTCACAATCATGAAGTTCAGCCCCCTTTACAACTTCCACTTCCAATCAACCAACTACTTACAGACAAGAAACATGAATTTCTTTGAAAGAATAGTAGAGCGCAAGTGCAGTAGTCATTTCAAATCTCTCCGCACTTTTCGAAGGCAACTTTCTTTTGTTTTCAGTCTGGAGAATCAGCAGCAGCCTCCACCAAGCACTATTCATCTCCCAGTAGACTTAAAAATGCAATCTCCTGCAACACTACACAAGCCTGTCTAAACCAAACCCTCCCTTCACTCCCAGAAAGCTCCCTCACTTAAGACATGTCAGTTAACTAGCCTAGCGCTATCCTCATTAGCCATGCTAAACCCCCTCACAGACATCAGCGTCGACCCAAACCAGCCAGTCAGATTAGGAACTCAGGTGTTCCGCCCCTCCGCTGACAATGCAGACTCCAGTCACATATTTTGTCATAGGTTACAGTGGTGACTAACTTTGTAGGGAAAGTTGTGGTGGAGTAGCATTAGCATAGCAGGCCCTGACACTGTGCTGGCTGGCTGTATGGGGCTTATTAGGAGCTTTTATTAGGCCCGAGTGGGCAGCCTTGGTGCTCAACAGTAGCCCTATCAATATTCTGCCGTGCTCAGGGCTGCCAGAAAGACAGTGGGTCATTACCGAGGAAGAATTTGAGGCGAGAAAATGTGTTTTTCATCCTTACTGTCCTTCCTAAACACACGAGACAGCATTTCTCACATGGTCTCTGCCACTAGCAACACTCCCAATGTGAGTACCATTAAAGTACACACTGGATAGGAAACTAAAATTTGGCTACATCCGAGTACACAGCACGCGTTAAAAGGGAACGTATTAAAAAGCTAAATTATATATTTAAAAAAAACAACTAGGAAAACAGATTTAATAAGGGGCAATTGAATGTATACATTATGTGTATTTGCCTGTGCTAGCCTTGACAAACAAGATATTACTGTCTAACAGCAGGATGTATTGAAAAAATTAATCTAAAAACAAGAACAGAGCGAACATTAAAGCGATCTACAGTTTTCACTGGCATAACATGCTGTAAACCCCCTAGAGACAGCTGGCAGAGTATGATTCTCACTCTTCCCATTAACAGGCGTTGTATTGTTCTGTCCCTGTGATCCTTTAATGCTGTCCAATCAAGCCCGGACTGTCTTGAAGGGATTTGGCCAAGGCTGATTTGGGGAGGTTTAAATAATGTCGGATTTGCATCAGATTCCGAGATTGAGTCAAAGCTGATCAGAGCCCTCCCCTAACCCTCAACCCCACCCCCATGACAGGCTTCTGCCCTCTGGACTGGGGAAGATGCGATGCTTCAGTGGGGGGAATTTTGATGGTGGATCGGGGTGAACAGTGGTCACATGACAAGGGTGGAAAAGACATCAGCAACTGTTTGATCTGTAGGGCTGAGCCTCGACCATGAGCCGAAGGGGATCAGCTGGAAGCACACGGTTCAGCCGGGAGGCTGGTTGCCAGGCAAAACCCCCCCATCAAAGGAATGACCCAGGAACGAACCTCCGAGGCAGGGATCCCTCAGCAGTCAAAGACAAGGGGGAAGGCTGTGAGTCAATGTATTGAACATTACCACAATCAGTCACTGTTTCAATGGCTGATGTTAATGTTTACACTGGATTTTCCTCCTGAAATACTAAGAGTCACTCAGACAAAAATAGATTGTGTAAAACAAGCTTATAAGACAACGGGAAGCGGAACACTTGGTTTATTACCCCCGAGGAGCGGCATTTGCAGAATTTATTACGCAGTCACAATACCAAGCCAAATTTTCAAATGGGCAGCGCAACAGGATGCATTGCCAGGCATCGATATGAAAGAGGGGGAGAGGGAGCGAGACTGAAGGGGAGGATGAGAGGGACTGAGCTGGGAAGCTGCATGGGGTTGAAGTGGTTGTGACGCGTTAGCTGGCAAAATGAGGCGTCACGTATGGTGGCTGAAATTTAAAAAAAGGTGGCTCGGGGGCCTCCAAACACTGAGCAATACACATTCCCATTTTCCCTACTTAAACACTGGGACAGAGATGAAAGAAGTTCGATCTCCCCCTTTCTCTGTTGAGCCAGGTCTGAGGGCAACCCCCAGCTGCCTGAGCCTGGCCCTAGCAGTCCCCAGGCCGGGCCAGAGCCGTGTGAACGGATAATTACCACTCACACCCCAATGTGTGTCTGTGTGTAGGGCCCAGAGAGAGGGGGGGGGGGGGGCATACTGTACCCGGCAGCAGCAGCTCAAACAGCAGCTTCACACTCCATAATTTCCTACTTCTCCAACTAAAAGGATTAGGGGGACCTTCAAACAGAGGGTGATTGGCCAGAAGACCGCAGGGGACACATTCTGGAGAGCCACAACGGATGAATGCCTCTAGGAGACAGGGGAACACACCAAACCCTGCAACCCACCCCCAAAGGATGTGATATGCAATCAGATTGATTATGAAAGCCTTATTTTTTTAGGTGAATGGGGTTCATGTGGGACCAAACTTCTCACTAGACCTAAATGCAAAGGCCACGGTTGGTGACCTGTAGACAAATTGGGCGGGTGCATGCTAACTTTCCAAAGTTGCAGTTTGTGATTTTTTACACCGTTTCCATCAGACTAGGGACTGAGCCTTTCAGTCACTTTCAAGCCTTTCCAGTTGGCTCGGCGGCAGCACCGCCTCTCGCCTAATTGACTACCGAGCTGCCTTTTCACTGCACTCCCCATCCCTCAGTTTTAGCAGGTTGGTGGAACGCTCACATGAAAGACACCGCAAAGCCACGTTATTATTGCAATATGAATCTTTCCCCAACGTGGCATTCTTTCCTACCTCCCTTTCACTCTCGCAGAGTTCGTGACCAGAATCCCAACAATGCGGGAACAGCGGGGAGGGTGGAAATGAAGGCTGCTCTGTCTCTTCCATTGCATAAATGTCTCAGATTCCCGGCTCAATCATGTAAATACCAGCGGCTCCTCAAACACCTTCTGTCTGCAGTTTAGAAAATCTCCAGTAAGAGAAGGAACCATCACAACACTGATACTGGTAGAAAAACGGGTTATGCTCATAACTGACGCATCAGATCTAATTTCAAAAATCAGAATTAAAATCTGGCCTGCGTCAAACAATAATGCAGTGCACATTTCCAATTTGGCCATTATCGTAATAATTGGGGACAGGAAAAAAAATAGACACCACTAGCCTATCAAAAAAAATATATAAACACTCCGCTGCTTACTAGAACAAGCCCTCTCCGGATACCGCAAGGAAAATTTGGCTGTTAGTCGCAGAACCGTCGCCAGAACAGTGAACCCTATGACTTCACCACAGCACCATATGCAAATGTCTGGGTCAATGAGACGCATGAGCAAAAGTATGTGGTCACCTGCTCGTCGATCTCATTCCAAAATCATGGGCATTAATATGGAGTTGGTCTCCCCTTTGCTGCTATAACAGCCTCCACTAGTCTGATAAGGCTTTCCATTAAATGTTGGAACAGCGCTGCGAGGACTTGCTTCCATTCAGCCACAAGAGCATTAGTGAGGTCGGGCAATGATGGGCGATTAGGCCTGGCCTACAGTCGCCGATCCAATTCATCCCAAAGGTGTTCGATGGGGTTGAGGTCAGGGCTCTGTAGAGGCCAGTCAAGTTCTTCCACACCGATCTCAAACCATTTCTGTATGACCTCGCTTTGTGCTCGGGGGCATTGTCATGCTGAAACAGGAAAGGGGTTTCCCCAAACTGTTGCCATAAAGTTGGAAGAACAGAATCGTCTAGAATGTCATTTTATGCTGTGGCGTTAAGGTTTCCCTTCACTGGTACTAAAGGGGCCTAGACCGAACCATTAAATTATTTCAAAAAGTTTAAGCCCCCAGAACATTATTCCCTCCTCCAGCAAACTATACAGTTGGCACCATACATTGGGGCAGGTAGTGTTCTTCTGGCATCCTCCAAACCCAGATTAGTCCGTCGGACTGCCAGATGGTGCAGCGCAATTTATCACTCCAGAGACCGCATTTCCACTGCTCCAGTCCAATGGGGAGAGCTTTAAACACTCCAGCTGATGCTTGGCATAGCACATGGTGATCTAAGGCTTGTGTGTGGCTGCTCAGCCATGGAATCCCACTTCATGAAGTTGTCGACAAACAGTTTTTGTGCTGACGTTGCTCTCAGAGGCAGTTTGAACTCGGTAGCAACCGAGGACAGACGATTTTTATGAGCTGCGTGCTTCAATAATTGGCGGTGATGTTCTGAGCTTCTGTGGCCTATCACTTCATGGTTGAGCTGTTGTTGCTTCTAGAGGTTCACGCTCCACAATAACAGCACTTACAGTTGACCGGGGCCGATCAAGCAGGGCAGAAATGTTATAAACTGACTTGGAAAGGTGGCATCTTGTCACAAATTGAAAGTCACAGCTCTTCACACGTTCACACATTCTGTCAATGTTTGTCTATGGAGATGGCATGGCTGTGTGAATCCAAATACTTGCGATATGAAACAAGTTGCATAGCGTTAGTAATGGTATCCATGCTCCAATAAGGTTAGAGGAAGGTTGCGCTAAATTCCATATGGAAATCAAATTGAACCCTAACCGATAAAAGGGTTCATACAAATCGTCTAGGGCCTTGTGTGGTATCAAAGGTGTGATGAACTGAAAGCTGAAGTGTCTGGGCCACAGAGACAATGTACTTTAATGGAGGATACAGTGGTGAAAGGCAGGCGTTTTAAACCCCAGAGAGAGTGATGGAACATTGAGTGAACAAGCAGGCATGTTTGCCAGCCAAGATAAGTGCCATTAAAACCAAAGCACAGTAAACAAACAAAGAGAAGTCTGTCGTTATAAATTATGCATAGAAATTGTAAAAATGTTATCCTGGCACCCTAGCTAACGTGATAAAATGGAGCTGCACGGGAATAAATATATTTCTCTATGATCCGCTTGGAGAGGCAATCCTAATTAAGGTTGGAAAAAATACATGTGCACATTTTAGAGAAAGGAGAGAAATGAGCACACCATATGCTACTCCCCTATTTTGGTTTAGACCAGTGATCAACTGGTCGATCTTCAAAGCATTCCTAGTCAATCGCCATTTTCCCCCTATTATTTGTATGTCTCGTGCTGTTGGTGCACCAGATTCAGCTGTCCTGCGCACCGGGCCGGGTAGGCGAAGTGTTCCCATTTTGAACCATTTCATGTGTCTGAAGGTACAAACTGACTTCCTGGTGGGCCCGGAGAGCAAATCAAGTGCACTATAGGCCTACCGCTGGCCAATCGGATGGCATAGACTACCGTGTCTGCAGTAACATATCAGGGGTAAAAAGCAAGCTACAGCAAAATTGATACTGAGATATCAACTTTTAAAACAATGACTAGAGACTTAAAATACAGCAGAGATCTGCTGTTTTTATGAGTTCATGTTTTATTCAACACTTAAGCCATAAAATGCACGTTCTTCCACTCACGCTACAACCAGCACTGCACTTGTAATGAATAAGTAAGAAAGTGTATTGATAGGCTTGTGTTATGATTATTTAGCGACTTGGGTCATTTTTAATAGAGGAATATTTCACTGAATTTGTGCACGAGGCAGAAATAATGCGGTGCGACTAGTTTCGAAATCAGCTGGACGACTGTCCCTTTTTGGTCAGTGTCAGCGGAGGAAAGGGAGAGCAGCGGGATGTTGAGGCAGAACCACACTCAGCCCCTCTCAATCCGCTGACCATTAGATGCAGGCACCATCAGCCCAGTAATATAAAAATGATTTAAAACGTATGCTCACTCAGCTGTGCCTCAAGTAATACAACGGATTTAATATCGGTGTGATCATATGGTCTAGTTTAAAATGTAAACTAAACTTAGCTTGAATTGGTAGGGCAATTCAAACAAAGCCAAGATGCAGTGGTAATGTATTAGGACTATAGCCTACTGCACAAAACTCATTGCTACAGTACTTTTTACCAGGTTAACGTTGCACAGGCTGAGCGGTACTGATCTTGAGTTAAAAAAGGTTGGTGACCACTGATTTAGACCTACAGAAGGGAGGTTGTGTCTATTCTGTAGTGATAAATGCTGCACATTCGTGCTAAGCAAAGAGATTATCAACACAGTTTCTCCCTCTTCCCTGCCATCTACCAATCCCAGTGCATGGAATCAGAGGGCCAGGTAAAGTGTGGACAGAATCCCTGGCTAATCGGGGAACGCATTTTTCACTCTGCTCTCTGCTGGTGTGAAGAGACGCCAAACAGGGGCCTTGAGCCGGCGTCCATCGTGCGTTTGAAGTCTCTGCCAGCAAGCAACGGATTAGCATCTAGTCCAGAGAAATAGGCCCTTTCAATTGTTATTTCCTTTTTAGTTTGCTTTAGGGCTGCAGTGCCAGAAATCTCTGTAATAAGGATGGGCACAGAGTGAGAGTTGAACAGCTGCTGGGGAGAAATGGCAGAGCCCACTGGGGAAATGAGAGATTTAAAGGGTAACAACTCTCACCTGATGTGATTGACCACTGTTTACCATTACTCCTGCATGTTACTCAAGAAACTAATCAGATCCACAGTCATTGATATTGGCAGACTTGTCAAAAGGGGCCAGCGGTTTCCTCTGGTTAAAATGGAAAACAATCCATTCCTATTACCCTAGCGGTTAGAGTTAATTAACGAGGATGTTTCATACTTCAAACAGCCACTTAATGGAATGCGCTTAATCTCAAGATGCCAGGTGTGGCACGGTGAGTCTCGAATTGCTAACTAGGACTAGTGAGCAGGGTGCAAGAACCGATAACCTGCTGGAACCAGCAGGATGATAACAGGATCCAGAGGGTCAGTGGAGGAGAGGGCAGGCCCTTGCCCAGCGCAGCTCTGTCCAGTCACAGCCCGTTTGAAGCTGCCACATTCAGACTCACTTAAAAACACACTGCCAAGAGACAAACAAGAGCAGAGGAGCCTTTGCGTTCTAAAGCAGAGGTCAACGGGTGGAGCGGGTAGAAGGGAAGAGGGCGACTGGAATTGGAGGTCTAACCGACCAGGTTTTAACTGGTTTCTGAGTAACCTCCTAGGACTCACAAGAGGTTATTAATTTCATCCATTCCAAAACACTTAATTACCTTGATTATGATATTAAGAGCCTTGGTGGACGGTACGCCAGGTGGATTTGAAAATCTACTCGGCGATAGAGATTTAAGCCCCACTTGAGAAAGCTACACTGTGTCCCTCGATACAAGATGTGGCCATGGGCAGACCTGGAGGAAACACATTTAGCTGCTTCCTTCGGTCAGGCGAATATCTTGTCAGCCACTGAGTGGAGGGGGGGGGGGGGGGGGGGCGTACCGGCTGTGGAACTAGAACGCTCTCATTTCCCATGATCCCTTTTCTCCAAGCCCTGAGGCGGCGGTTTGAGTCTGAGTCGGAGTGACACGCCGCTCTAAAACTGGGGTGGTTTTGACCTGTGCTCCAGCCAGTTACCAGGAGAGGCCAGGCGGGTACATTACTGGGCCTTCTCAAACCATTATAGTTACAAACAAACAAATAAACACCAATAGACTATGCGTACAGCATGAATGCCAGCCGCCATGTCCTTGCGGGCTACATCCCATACAAGGCAGGGAATTATTTGTATTTTAAACAAAAGACAATACGGTAGTCTTATATGCAAGTAAACATCCTTAATAGGAGAGGCACCGTGGGTTGGAAACAGCCAGATGGCATTTGATACTCATTTGTGATACAATGGCTAATGTGGAGGTGCGAAAAATGATGCACTAGTAGGAAGAAAAGGTGTTTATTCGATCACGGAGAACTGGGCTGGCCGTGAACAGGCTCCACTAGGCCGACCTGTGCTGCGTGTTCCTGGCCGAGCTGCTGGAGGCGAGAACTTGGCGGACGTGGCACACGACAACCCGCTGACCACACCGCCTGGCGTACATTACGGACCATCTGTCACCCAAGCAATATGTCCCCGATTTTTCCTCAGTGGAAAGACTGAAGGCAGACTAAGCGAGAGGGAGGTCTCAAATCTGGCACTGCAGTCTGGAGCTAGTGCAAGTGTGCAATTCTGAGTCTCCTACTGTGAAAAGAAACTGCAGAAGCATGCTATCATGCAAGACAACATGGTGTCTGAAGATGGCAGTTAACAATAAAGATAATCTGACAAATATATCAGTTACAAATCTCAGGCCGAAATAATGTACAAAGCCAAAAGACCAACAAAGAGGGGGACAGAGAAAAAAAGACAGCGAGAAGACAGTCACTGCCATGAAGCAAATGTAGAATAAGGTTGGGGCTGCTCTGTTCAAGTTGCTAATAGTCACTTTGGTCAGGGAGCGACACCGCAAGCTTTGTGGGGGCGCAGTGCATTGTCTCCCTCTCCTCTACTCCTTTCCTGGCCTTTCATGGTTTTCCAGAGGATCCAGGAGGACAGGGGAGAGAGTGCAGCCGACTGACTCTTAAAAAACTTGTGCCTCCGAGCAGCGGCAGAATTGAAACAAAACAACGAGGCTCTAACAATGATGGCAGCTAACCGCGCCTACGCAATGGATTGAACTTCCCTGAGCTCCCAAGTCACAACTTCAATGAAAACTCCTAACCCTCTCGTGCTTTATCTCAAATGCCCGAGGACAAGGGTCCTCACAACAAACAGACAAATAAACTAAAATGCAAATGAGGATGCAAATGACTATCCCAGACGCTTCCCTTCAAGCTCAAAGACACTGAACAATGCAGTGCAATGTACTAACAAGAGTAGCTCATTTCTCTCTTAATACCATACAAGTAGGTAGGGCAGCGAGGGTTGCCTACAGTAGCACCGGCTTTGAGGTATGATAAACAAATGACATACTAGCAAATGCATTTCTTTCTGGGAAAATTATCTGTGTTGTGCTAAGCGCGTCTATGAAGAGAAACCCTTCAAATAGACGCCAGCGGTTCGGGGAGCCAATGAGGATTAATTAGACCCATAAAAGTCCAGCAGACAGCTCTGTCAATCACTCAACCCGCCGCCTGTGCCACAGTGTCACCTTGGCTTCCATCATCTGCCAACCCTTCCTTCCCAGTAAAAGAGGATCTACAATAGATCTAAATGAGCTGCCTGTCAACCAACACAGTAAACACCACCACTGCTATTTGCGAGTGGCTAAGGGGAAGGGATGTTGGTTTGTACTGTATGATGGGGTTGATAGCACAGAGGACAGAAAAAAAAAAGAAAAGTTTCCTGCAACGTATCAGGTTATTAACAGATGTGAAAAGGTAATTACTGTGCTGGAAAGAATCCGAGAAGCTACCGATTCTCTCCCTCCATCTCGGTCTCTGGAATATTCAGACCAACATGGGCTCCTGGATTCAATTAGCAAGAAGTCGTTTAGACTCATCTCCCACAGCCATCGTTACTACCGGAGATTAACCAAGCGTGTTGTCAGTGGCACCAAAGTAAATCGACACGTGGTTTTGGCCTTTGCCGCAGCTTAGAATCACGCAATACTCAAAATTCCCAGGGACCATCTTCAGGTGGGCAATGGCCAATTCATCTTCAGGTTTGTGTGGCCAATTCTGAACACACAAAAACAGGAAAATGACACTATGCGGCCCTACCTCTGCGGTATTAAGCTACATGAAGGCCCTGTTGAAAGAAACAAACTGGGGGGGGGGGGGGGGACTAAAATAGACCATTGTAGTCAAAAATCACCAGTCTAGAAATAGACAAGCTCAGCTTTAGCCCAAAAATGTGTAATCCTTGCCGTCCCTGAGCGGTAAAAAAATAACCTCTGCTAATATCCATACTGTGGAGCTGATTTTCCATGGGACATTACGTGCGTGGGTCTTACCATGGGAGGCAGATGGCCAGAGTGATGGGGGACCGGGAGAGACATTAATTGATCGTCACGGTCGGGGCATCTGAGCAGACGATTTGAGAGCGAAGCCTCTCGTCTTTTACAGCGAGGGCACAGCGAGGAGAGGGTCGTTAGGGGGCTGAGCGCCATCCATCAATTAAGCAAACAAATATAACAGTCAAGTAAAGCAAACTGATAAAATTAGGCCATTACATGGCAGTAGCTTAATGTGAATGTTAATGCATGCATTCTTCTGTACTGCCCTCCAATGGGGTTCAAGTCCAGACACCGAGATTGCCATTGCAAAATGCTGATTTTGCAGTCAATTAACCATTTCTTTGTGGATTTTGATGTGCTCTGGGTTATTTTGCTGGAAAATCCACATGCAGCCAACTGTCAGCCTCCTGGGCTGGCACAAGTCTAGCACATCCGCTCTGAGTGCAGAGGCATCTGCGGTCCTGCCCTCGATCGCACTCTGAACCCTCAGCAGATACAACCTCAGACGTACTGGCATCTCGCTATAAATCTTTAACCTGAACATGAGTTGGCAGCCAGCGGGCGACAATGTTTAAAGACCACTCCGCGAGAAAACACCACGACCAATAAATCCTGCACAATGCATTCGTATAAAACCAAAACTTGTGTAAGTGCAACCCAATTAAAATGCATTGGATTGCGGGCCCTGTGTTGAACCTGCTGAGGACAGATCTAAAAGGGGCTGCAGGGTCAATCCGACATCTGCATTGGCCGTGCAGCATTTACGGTGATACCCCTGCAGAAATCAGCAGTTGTCAAGGGGAGGAAGTTAGTTTATACAGGACCTCCCACCCTCAACCATGGTTACAAAATTGGAGGTGCGCACGGCGAGGCGGAACGGAGCATGAGCCGGCCTCTGCAGTTGCGTCACACCCTCCATACAAAGCCTCCGACCACATTTGCGGATCAAGCAAAAATTGACTTTAGGTGTTCTCTCAGCGAATGGAGAATCTGTTTCTCTGATCTCTTTTGGGCAACACGGTTTTGATCATCCCCTGCCCGCTGTTAGGTACTCACGCCAACCTTCATCCCGAGTGCCAATTAATCTTTTAAAATCGGTCACTGGGGCAGGAGGATCACATAGTGATTCTAACCAGGTAACCTTCGACTAGGGTGGCACACGGGAAATAGTGCTGATGCTCTGCAGGGTTAGCAAGTGCAGCAGGGCTATGCTGGAGGCAGTGTTTAGTGTTTAGGGCCTTATTACCCAGTAGTCATGACATGAGAGCAAGGCTCTGTGGCACTTCAGCATCAATATGGGGTAGAGACGAGGGGGGGGGCTGGATCAGTGGTATAAATCCACACTTGAAAGAGCAGCTCAATGAAGCTCTACCTCCCATCGTTTGTAGTCTCATCGCCTCAGAGTTTGCGGAATGTTGAAAAGTTTCCAGGACCAGGGAGCTGCCGCAAGGCAGAATCACTGAACCTTTGCCACTTCCCATCAGCACCCTCTCCTTGCCATTAGGCAAGGTATCTGGCACGTGGGGTGGTCTAGAGACAAGGGGAGATAAGAGACATACACCCGTAACACATTTTCAATACCAGCCAACAAAATCAACTAGAAGTGGGGTTTGGATACCATTTAAAAGTAAAACTACCATTAAAAAACCTAGCATACATTTCACCACTGTCACAAGACAAGGCTAAAATAGCTATTGGCCATAGGTCAAACTGACAACTGTGGTCTGCGTCTCATCCTTTGTCAGGACCCCAACCCGACCTGATGTGGAGCGAAAAGCTTTTCCTTAAAAGAGGAAGTCGAAAAGATAGTGACCCCATTTGTTTCCCAAGCGATTTAATAAAGACAATTTCACACTGTCAAATGTGGAGAAGTTGCCGTTCATTAAAAAGTGAGTCACTGGATTGAGATTGCCATAGCTTTAATCCAATTAAGTTTAGCACGATAAAGGGCATTTACTGCCAGCCAAGGATGCCCACCCACCCAGTGACAACAGAGAGGAGAGAGCGAGGCCCTGGGGGACTTCATGGGGAGATAAACCCCAATGAGCCTGGGAAACCAGAAAGGGCTATAAAACCTGCTACTACAACTTTGCTCGCTTACGCATGAGAGCATAACGTAGGACACATTTCTGTAGAATCATATTTCTGGTGACACTCAGCTAGACTATAAAGCGTGGCTCTTCGCGGCCGATGACTTGAGGGGAAGTGAGGGGTGAGCAGCGCATACAGGTGTTTATTAATCTGCCTCAAACTCTGGCTGACAGTGACTTATGCTGCATCACAGTCAGTGCCGTCACTCGCCGCAATAACATCTGGTGGCGTACGCCGGGGAGAGAGGTTTAAAATTCCCTTCGAAACAGAAACAGTGACAAATGGAGGATAAAGGATTAATCTCAAAACAAGGGAGAAAGTTATTGAGCCGAGGCTTTATTCGCCGTTGCCATTTTGGACTGAAGCGATTCAAGTGATGCCAGCGCTCTGGTAGAGAGTGCAATCAAACTGCACCAGAGGGCCCCTGCGTGGTGGCGTGTCCATCCTCTGAAATAAACCTGATTACGATTGAGCAGGCCAGGCATGCTCAGTCTTGGCCCAGTTTCAGGGGGTCAGCGCCCCAGCCACCTCGCCTCCTGACCGGGGGAAAGCTGTCCGGCCGGTCTGTTCACCACAGGCAACCAGGCACTGTGGCCACGCAGTCCCCACCCCCCTGATGGCAATTTCCGGACACATGGGAGGAAGTGAACACGGGGAAATATGGTGCTCACACTCACAGGTCACTTACGTCTGTTTTTACCACTGGTTTGAGATTAAGTGACACGCCTTGTTCTAGTCATATCCAGGCAAACCAGCTATAAAGACACGCTTCAGTTTGTTCTAAGTTTATGTTTGCACCTACCCCATTGTAATACAGACCATATATACAATGAACACAAATATAAAAAAGCAACATGTAAATTGGTTGTCCCATGTTATTTTTGCTCCAATTTTGCACACAAATTGTTTACAATTGTTTAGTGAGCATTTCTTTGCCAAGATCATCCATCCACCTGACTTGTGTGGCATATCAAGAAGCTGATTAAAACAGCATGATCATTACGGGTGAACCTTGTGCTGGGTTTGTTAAAAGGCCACTAAAATGTGCAATTTTGTCACAACTATGCCACAGACGCCTCAAGTTGAGGGAGCGTGCAATTGTTAACCACAAGAATATCCACCAGAGCTGTTGCCTTAGAATTTAAATGTTAATTTCTCTACCAAAAGCCACCTCAAGTCATTTTAGAGGATTTGGCAGTATGTCCAAACGGCTTCTCAACAGCAGAGCACGTATAACCACACAAGACCTCCACACCTGGCATCTTCACCTGCAGAATCGTCAGACCAGCCACAAGGATAGCGGATGAAACTGCGGGTTTGCACAATCGAAGAATTTCTGCACAAACGGTCAGAAACCGTTTCAAGGGAAGCTCATCTGCATGCTCACCAGAGTCTTAACCGGACTGCAGTTCGACATTTGCTCTGCCAAATTGGCTGTTGATCATTGCTAGACAACCATTTTTCAGGTCTTGCCATAGATTTAAGTCAAAAGTGTAACTCGGCCACTCAGGAACATTAACCATCTTCTTGGTAAGCAACTCCAGTGTATATTTGGCCTTGTGTTTTAGGTTATTGTCCTGCTGAAAAAGTGAATTCAACTCCTCCCAGTGTCTGGTGGAACACAGACAAATATGTTTTCCTCCCAGATTTTGCCTGTGCTTAGCTTCATTCCGTTTATTTTTTAGCCTGAAACTCCCTAGTCCTTAAAGATTACAAGCCACCACCACGTTTGAAATGGATAGCGGTGGTATTCAGTAATGTGATGCATTTTCTCCAAACATAACACTTTGTGTTGAGGACAAAAAGTGAATTCCTCTGCCACATTTTTTTTGCGGTATTACTTTAGTGCCTTGTTGCAAACCGGATGCACGTCTTCTAACTGTCAATTAGGTTACTATTGCACACAGTAACTGCAATGTAGTTACCATCCTCAGGTCTATCAAAGCCAATAAATTCTGTAACGTTTTAAAGTCATCATTGGCATGGTGAAATCCCTGAGCCGTTTACTCTCAGGCAACTGAACTGGGAAGGACGCGTGTATCTTTGTAGTGACTGGGTGTATTGATACACCATCCAAAGTGTAATTCATAACTCTCCATGCTCAAAGGGACATTCAATGTCTGCTTTTACTTTTTTTTTTTACTCATCTACCAATAGGTACCCTTCTTTGAGGCAACTGGAAAATCTCCTTTGTCTTTGAATCAGTGTTTTAAATGTACTACGCAACTGATTTGGGACCTTACTGATAATTGTATGTGTGGAGTACAGATATCAGTATTATGCTAAATGACTTAAATGTAAATGTAAATATATCAGGCAGTAATTCAAAAATCATGTCAAACACTGATTGCTCACCGAGTGAGTCCATGAAACTTATTAAGCACATTACTCCTGAACGTATTTATGCTTGCATTAAAGCGGTTGAATAATTGACAAGACATTTCAGCTTTTAATTAAAAAATGTCAACATAAAAAAAAAAAACTAGTTTGACATTATGGGGTATTGTTTGTAGGCCAGTGGGGAGAAAAAAATCGAAATTGAATCCATAAATTCAGACTAACAACAACATGTAGAATAAGTCAAGGGGTGCAAATACTTTCCGAAGGCACTGTATACACATACGAAAATATATTGCATCCTTCCCCTTTGTGCTTTTGGAGAAAGCTAGGCCTATTCAAATCATGTACACACTGACTGTGGGCGGAGGTCAGTCAACTGATTAACCCTCGTGGCAGTACTACTCACCGCGGGCACCAGAAGCTTCTTGACCTCTTCCAAGGCTCTCTTCATCTTGATCTCGGAGCGCGTCTGTGTGTCCTCCACCGTGATCAGGACGTGAAGCTCCTCGTTTAGATGCTCCCAGTTGGGCTTGCCTCTGTTCTGCTCCTCCTGTGAAAAAAAAGAAGTGGGAGAGAAGAGCGACATGAGTGGATGTGACAAGCTCGGTTAGAGCGCTGCCGTTTTACATGACATAACAAATTTTGCATGCGTTGAAGAAACAGACATGGCGGGACACTGTAGGCAGCAGCGACATGCCCTTTACAGAAATGTAGCCTTAACTTTGAAAGGACAACCCCCTTTATTTGTTGCCGACAAAAAAAGGGTGACAGCTATCCCTGTAGCATTTAATAGCCGATGATTATGTACAGTTGAAGTCGGAAGTTTACATACACCTTAGCCAAACACTTACTCAGTTTCACAATTCCTGCCATTTAATCACAGTAAACATTCCCTGTCTTAGGTCAGTTCGGATCACCAATTTATTTTAAGAATGTGAAATGTCAGAATAATAGTTGAGAATGATTTATTTCAGCTTTATTTCTTTCATCACATTCCCAGTGGGTCAGAAGTTTACATGCACTCAATTTGTATTTGGTAGCATTGCCTTTAAATTGTTTAACTTGGGTCAAAGCTTCCCACAATAAGTTGGGTGAATTTTGACCCATTCCTCCTGACAGAGCTGGTGTAACAGTCAGGTTTGTAGGCCTCCTTTTTCAGTTCTGCCCAGACATTTTCTATAGGATTGAGGACAGGGCTTTGTGATGGCCACTCCAATACCTTGGTTGTCCTTAAGCCATTTTGCCACAACTTTGGAAGTATGCTTGGGATCATTGTCCATTTGGAAGACCCATTTGCTACCAAGGTTTAACTTCCTGACTAATGTCTTGAGATGTTGCTTCAATATATCCACCAAATTTTCCTCCCTCCTGATGCCATCTATTTTGTGAAGTGCACCAGTCCCTCCTGCAGCAAAGCACCACCACATGATGCTGCCAAACCCATGCTTCACAGTTGGGATGGTGTTCAACGGCTTGCAAGCCTACCCCTTTTCCCTCCAAACATAACGGTGCTCATTATGGACAAACATGTCTATTTCATCAGACCAAAGGACATTTCTCCAAAAAATCCGATCTTTGTCCCCATGTGCAGTTGCAAACCGTAGTCTGGCTTTATGGCGGTTTTGGAGCAGTGGCTTCTTCCTTGCTGAGCGGCCTTTCAGGTTATGTCGATATTGGACTCATTTTACTGTGGATATAGATACTTTTGTACCCGTTTCCTCCAGGATCTTCACAAGGTCCTTTGCTGTTGTTCTGGGATTGATTTGCACTTTTCGCATTAAAGTACGTTCATCTCTAGGAGACAGAACGCATCTCCTTCCTGAGCGGTATGACGGCTGCGTGGTCCCATGGTGTTTATACTTGCATACTATTGTTTTTACAGATGAACGTGGTACCTTCATGCATTTGGAAATTGCTCCCAATTATGAACCAGACTTGGAGGTATACCATTTTTTTCCTGAGGTCTTGGCTGATTTCTTTTGATTTTCCCATGATGTCAAGCAAAGAGGCACTGAGTTTGAAGGTAGGCCTTGAAATACATCCACAGGTACATCACGTCAATTAGCCTATCAGAATCTTCTAAAGCCATAACATCATTTTCTGGAATTTTCCAAGCTGTTTAAAGGCACAATAAACTTACTGTGTGTAAACTTCTGACCCACTGGAATTGTGATAGTGAATTTAAGTGAAATCTGTCTAAACAATTGTTTGAAAATTACTTGTCATGCACAAAGTAGATGTCCTAACAGACTTGCCAAAACTATAGTTTGTTAACAAGAAATTTGTGAAGTGGTTGAAAAACGAGTTAATGACTCCAATCTAAGTGCATGTAAACTTCTGACTTCAACTGTGTGTACGTGCATTGCAGGCGTTAATCTGACCAACCTATCCAAAAGGAGACCTACCATGCTGTCGAACAAAAAAATGTGGGTGTGTTAAAAGGGCCCGAGAGAGCCATACCCCTCTGAAAGGGGGCCGCCAAGCACTTTGAGGTGCTAAATTGAGCCGCTGGTGCTCTTCGAAATGTCAGAACTGCCTTTATTCAAAAACCGACGATCAAGTCGTGAGGAGGCCTTCAACAAGGCTAAATAGAGGGCCATTTCAAAGTGCACGCAATGGTGCCCAGTATTAGACTGGCGAGGCTGAGTGGGGAAATGGAATAGGTCAATTCAAAATAGAAGTCTTCAGACCTAGCTCAAAACCCCCGCACACCTAGCATTTTGAGAGAAGGGAGAGTGGAACATGTCGGAGTAAAATGCAAGGCTCTCCATACTGACACGCTCTCCCCATTACCTGGCTTCTATTGAGACGTTTTCCAACAGCACTGCGCCGCACGGAGGGCTCTTAAAAGCTTTGGGTCACACCATGGCAGCTTACTGTTGTGTGTGCTTATATGTAGACAGATCTGAGCTCACCATTTCCTCTGTGGCTAGGAATTGAGGTGCACAATACGATTCAAACAAAGACTAGGCTAACCTCAAACCTCACAAAGCAGACAATACAGCCTTCCGTAGGAATATGAAACACTATAGCTTCAAATCATGTTATGACAAAAGCAGCAGTCTAAGCTCTGACCCATCTCTCTCCGAGCTCTACCATAACACAGTTCAGCATCAAAACACCACCGCCAAATCTCCAAGGCATTTAGGTCATGGTACAAGGAAGAGGGAAAAATCTAGCTTCCACCTTTGCTTCTCTCTGACTAAAAAGCTTAAATTAGGCAGTGTGTGTTAATGCCGTGTCGTCAGTTCCCTCCCAACACACACACGTTACGTTTTCCCTGGTGCTCCCTCCAATCACTGTTCATTTGTGAACTAGGCATGGTAATTGAGGTGTCTAATTGCTACCCATGCATTGTGAGGCGCGGCGGGAGGTCCACCTGACACTTACTAATATGCAGCTCGGCGCGCGCCGTGCCAAGCCAGAGTCGAGTGGCATGCCGCCGCTTGCCCGCCTCTGCCGAGAGACGTTGCCATGACTTTCCCACACAATCATTTGTCTCTCAAACAAACACAGCGGGAAAGTTCAATATTCCTCTCGTGTTCTTCAATTCCACAAGAGAAGGATGGCATACTTTTAACAGGCAGAAGCCAAAATTATTTCACAATGGGCTGTTTAATTGTGGACCTATTTTGCAGGCAGCGTGGAGGCGAGTGAGGAGTTTGTAGAGAAAGACAGGAGCTAACTGTCAGTTGAACCGCCACAAACGCAGAACACCCTGTGGAACTGCGCCTGCCACAAACATAATCGTTTTAAGGAGCGTGTGTGTGACTGCGGCAGAGAGGAGATGGTGAGTAAGTGAACACTACACAGAGAGACAGCCAGAGAGAGCTCCAGTACCGTGGGGATTCACATTCACACCCAAGGAATGGCGGAAGCAAGGAAGGCAGGGAGCGGTGCGGAGTGCCACTCTCCCACTGTGGCTTGCTGTGAGAACAAGGTCACAGTGTCCTCAAGAGGAAAAAGTGACAGCATGACAAACGGGGGAGGAAGAGTGGTGGGACGAGGGGGCAGGGCATGTTTACTGACATCTGAAACCGGCTGAGAGAGAACTGCCAAGTAATCGAGTTGGCCAAAATATTAACGTTAAAAGGTAACGAAAAAAACAATTACTTGCTTGTGTGGCGCCCCGAACCTCAAGCTTAGCGGGGCTAAGCCTGAACTCAATAAATCCTCGACCAAGGTTATACTCTCAACACTGAAAACGCCACATGGAAAAAAGGCAACAGAAATAGCTGACCATATGTCCAGTGTAATTTGACCTGTTTGTTGTATTGGAAGAGGAAAGTTCCACAGCCCTCGACAGGGGTAGCTCACGTGGTCAGCTGGTGCTAGATTTAATCTGGGCGAGTCTACAATTACTATTTATATCAACACGGTGCCAGAATGCACATTTCACAGCTAAGCGACTGTCTCAAACCAGCTGTCCCTCTCTCGCCCAGTCCCCAAGGGCTCCTCGATGGCACCTCTTAACCATGGGGTGATGCACTTCAGTCGCAAATGCCACCGGGCCAAAAGGGACTTGGAAACAGAGGGCAAGAACGAAGAAAGTAAGGCTAGCTATGCCTGGAACAAAGGAGTTGGGTTGTTCCACGAAATGGGATATTACATTAAGTACAAATTGTGCACCAATACTTTTAAAAGCCTGTTATATAAAATGAAGTGCCATTTAATATAGACCACATGGAGAATTCTATAAACCTGTTTTTTATATGAATAAAGGCTTAGTAAGTGCCAACATTCTGCATTGACGTCCCTCTCACTTCTAGGAAGATTTTCACCCATTTAATCCCAACTAGAGGTCGACCGATTATTGGAGGACCAAAACAATGCCGATACATCGGCCGATTCAAAAAAAATGTATTTGTAATAATGACAATACTGAATGAACACTCCTTTTACCTTAATATAATACAACAATAAAATCAATTTAGCCTCAAAGAAATGAAACCTGTTCAATTTGGTTAAAATAATGCAAAAAAAAAGTCGGAGAAGAAAGTAAGTGCAATATATGCCATGTAAAAAAGATAACGTTTAGTTCCTTGCTCAGAACATGAGAAGGCTGGTGGTTCCTTTTAACATGAGTCTTCAATATTCCCAGGTAAGAAGTTTTAGGTTGTAGTTTTGGAATTATAGGACTATTTCTCTCTACACCATTTGTATTTCATATACCGTTGACTATTGGATGTTCTTATAGGGACTTTAGTATTGCCAGTGTAACAGTATAGCTTTCCGTCCCTCTCCACGCCCCTACCTGGGCTCGAACCAGGAACACATCGACAACAGCCATCCTCGACGCATCATTACCCATCGCTCCACAAGAACAACTACTCCAACTCTGAGTGAGTGACGTCACCGATTGAAACTCTATTAGCGGGCGGCGCGCTAACTAGCTAGCCATTTCACATCGGTTACACCAGCCTAATCTCGGGAGTGGATAGGCTTGAAGTCAAACAACTCAATGCTTGAAGCATTGCGAAGAGCTGCTGGCAAACGCACGAAAGTGCTGTTTGAATGAATGCTTACGAGCCTGCTGCTGCCTACCATCGCTCAGTCAGACTGCTCTATCAAATCATAGACTTTACAACATAACACAGAAATACGAGCCTTGTCATTGATATGGTCGAATCCGGAAACTATCATTTCGAAAACAAAACATTTATTCATTCAGTGAAATACGGAACCGTTCCGTATTTTATCTAACGGGTGGCATCCCTTAGTCTGAATATTGCTGTTACATTGTACAACCTTCAATGTTATAATTATGTACAACTATGGCAAATTAATTACAGTCTTTGTTAGGAATAAATTGACTTCAGTTCGCAACGAGCCAGGCAGCCCAAACTGCTGCATATACCCTCACTGCTTGCACAGAACGCAAGAGAAGTGACAATTTCCCCAATTATAAGAAAGTCATGTTAGCAGGCAATATTAACTAAATATGCAGGTTTAAAAATATATACTTGTGCATTGATGTTTATGGTTAGGTTTGGTGCAATGACAGAGCTAAATCATCACCTGTTTGGCGAAGTAGGCTGTGATTCGATGAGAAATTAACAGGCACCGCATCGATTATATGTAACGCAGGACACGCTAGATAGCCTAGTAATATCAACCATGTGTAGTTAACTAGTGATTAAGTTAAGATTGATTGTTTATTATAAGATAAGTTTAATGCTAACTAGCAACTTACCTTGGCTTCTTGCTGCCCTCGCGTAACAGGTAGTCAGCCTGCAATGCAGACTCCTCATGGAGTGCAATGTAAGGCAGGTGGTTAGAGCGTTGGACTAGTAACCGGAAGGTTGCAAAAACAAATCCCCAAGCGGACAAGGTAAAAATCTGTCGTTCTGCCCCTGAACAAGGCAGTTAACCCACCGTTCCTAGGCCTTCATTGAAAATAAGATTGTGTTCTTAACCCCTCTGGGATATGTGGGACGCTAGTGTCCCAACATCCAGTGAAAATGCAGAGCACCAAATTCAAATAAATTACTATAAAAATTAGGATTAGGGTTTGATGAAATCACACATTCAATATACCAAATTAAATAACGTGACTACAAAATATCTCAAAAGTTACCTATAAGCTTTGTCCAAACATTTCAAACTACTTTTGCAATACAACTTCAGGTATTTTTTAACGTAAATAATCAATAAAATTGAAGACGGATGATCTGTGTTCAATACGGAGGAAAACAACGTGTAGCGAGCCTCTGTAACGCTCCTCTAACAGAGAGTAAACTTCCCTCGAGCCTCATTCTGAACAGTGCTACTTCTTCATTTCTCAAAGGAAAACCCTCAACCAATTTCTAAAGACTGTTGACATCCAGTGGAAGCGATAGGAACTGCAAGAAGGTCCCTTAGAAATCTGGATTCCCAATGAAAACTCTTTGAAAAACTATTTGACTTCAAAAAAAAAAATCTGAATGTTTTGCCTGCCAAATAAGTTGTTATACTCAGACATGATTCAAAAAGTTTTAGAAACGTCAGAGTGTTTTCTATCCAAATCTACTAATAATATGCATATCTTAGTTTCTGGGCATGAGTAGCAGGCAGTTTTAATTTGGGCATGCTTTTCATCCAAATTTCTGAATGCTGCCCCCTATCCTAGAGAAGTTAACTGACTTGTCTAGTTAAATAACGGTGTAAAAAAAAAATCCAAATCGGTGTCCAAAAATACCGATTTTCCCGATTGTTATGAAAACTTGAAACCGGCCCCAAATAAAAAAAAATAAAAAAAAGGGGGGGGGGGAAAATCGGCCGACCTTTAATCCCAACATTTCTTCAAGTTTCACCATCATTTAGTGTTGTGCTGTATACGTCTTTACTTATTCTGATAATCGAGCATGAAAAACTGCTCAGTACTAGAATTTGTGTCTCAAGGATCAAGTCTCAGCCCAGCCGATGTCTCCCTTTATAGCATGAGTGCACCGTGCCTGCTTCACTTAGCCTGCACAGGGAGCCTGGGTCTGGGCTGCATCATGTTGACTCCCCATTCATGCTGCAAGTGTTAACACTAATAATGCGACATGGCATGTAGAATCTGCTCGCTAAACAAAATATCCATACAGGCGAGAACACTTTACAACGCAAGAAGATACCGTTAGCTTCCAGATTTGTACACCATCTTCCCTTGCTTGCTTACAGCTGAAGCTTGATTCAATTCACTACCCTAGAACTTTGTTAGAAACTCAACATTTTCCGATTGTCACCAAAACTGTATTCATTTAAAATCAGACTCACGTCTCCCAAATTTCTCTTGCCTCAGCAAACGTTGCTTGTGAATGACATCCTTACTGGTTAAAGAGACAGCGCGCACTTTTACAATACAAGCACGCACCTGTACTGATCAATGTTGATCAGTACAATAAAATACATCCCACATGGAAGGGAAACTGTAGTCCCACAAAATCTACCAAAACAAGCTCAGTAACTCAATGCATGCACACTCCTATTGAATATGCATTCAGCTGTATAGTGAATAAGCCTAGGCGGTCTTGATTTGCCCAGTTTATCAGAGATTTACCCTTCAAATACATGATTACCATTATGTTATACACTTCGATTGCTTATACCAAAGTCAAATTGATTGTATAATCGATGCAGTCGTGCATGGCAGTCTCTGAAAAACATTGACTTATTGAATTATATTGAACTCAAGATGCCCAACGATTAAACAGAGCAGCAGCTGAGTTTGTCTGGATCAAGTGTCGTGTTTTATACACGTCCCCACTATGATGTTGGAATAATACGGTGAAAATGATAATGCCCTTTTAGTGTAAGCTGTTTGAAAAGGCCGCCTGAAATTTCTGCCCGTTTTGTTGCGATGGAGTTCTGGCCTGCCTGCAGACATAAATTAGTTAGAAGAATAAGAAAGCGGTCCAAATCTGCCAATAAATCGCTAGTTTTCCCCTCTCAGACCACTCCCAGACAGTACTAGCAAAATTCTTGCTTGAGAAATAGCTCTTTGCTAAGAAGCCACTTGTTTCTATTGACCATTTTAGTTGAAAACAAAATCATATTAAGGTACTTAAATTGTTACCCAGAAACAATTAAGATAACAGCTGCATTGGACATTACCAATAAATAAATCGTGAAGCTTGCACACAAGCTTCAATTCCCTTGTCACAAGGGGATTTATGGCTGACTTAAGAAATCATCAACTGTTATTTATACATGTTACTTTATTTGGCACCTTAAGTCTTTATTTTTTATTCTCTTGCAATGGGAACACATGTTTATTAATTTGAACATGTGCTCTTTATGACAGCATGTTAAAAAGTAGGTGAAATCAAATTTCACCAAGTCAGACTTCTCAAAAGGCACCAAATTGGTGGAACAACCCAGCTATACTTATGTTTAACTTCTTCGGCATACTGGTTATTGTTCGGAATTTCTGATGACTGACGTGCCCAAAGTAAACTGCCTGTTACTCAGGCCCAGAGGCTAGGATACGCATATAATTGGTAGCATTGGATAGAAAACACTGAAGTTTCTAAAACTGTTAAAATAATATCTGTGAGTATAACTGATATGGCAGGCGAAAACCCAAGGAAAATCCATCCAGAAATGTTTTTGTTTGTTGAGATCACAGGCCATTTCAGTGCTAGCCTATGGGATATACAAATAGGCAGGACCCAGATTGCAGTTCCTGTGGATTGCCCTAGATGTCAACAGTCCTTAGAAAGGGTTTCAGGCTTGTTTATGGAAAAATGAGCAAGTAGTTGGATAAACTACAAGGTGTCTCATTAGAAAAGTAGTCTTTTTGGCACATGAATGAGGTGCGCGCTCTTCATTAGATATTTTCCCTATTGAACATACTATTCTCCTTAAATTTCATCATTTATTTAGATAGAGTACCTGAGGATTAATTAGAAACATCGTTTGACTTGTTTGGATGAACTTTACCGGTCACTTTTTGGATTTGTTTGTATGCATGTTGAACGAGTGTATTACCGAGATCATTTGCGCCAACTAAAGACTTTTTGTGATATAAAGGACTTCATCAAACAAAACGTCCATTCATTGTGTAGCTGGGACCCTTGGGATTGCAAACAGAGGAAGATCTTCAAAAAGGTCAGCGATTTATTTCATCGCTATTTGTGATTGTGACGCCTGTGCTGGTTGAAAAGGTATTTTGATGTGGGGCGCTGTTCTCAGATAATCGCGTAGTATGCTTTCGCAGTAAATCCTTTTTGAAATCTGACAACGTGGTTGGATTAACAATTGAAGCTTTTAAATTATGTATTATTACGACATTTGTATTTTGAATTTCGCGTTCTGCAATTTCACCGGATGTTGTCGTAGGTGTCCCGCTAGCGGTTCATGCGCCCAAACAGGTTTAAGGAGCCCTCTTCAATAGCAGTCAAAAGGGGAACTAAGTTGAAGCGCTTATAAAGTATCACAGTCCCAACTGCTTTTGCCATGTCCAAGCGCTTCTGAAATCCACCTCCATCTATTCCAAGACGACATTTCTTCACAGTTCCTAAAGCACTAGAAGGAACTGTAGTCTAAAAGCTCTCATACAAGCTTCATAAAGCATGAGCAAGCATTGGTTGAATCAAGATGTATCTAGGAAGAGTCACCTCAGTCTGAACAACAATACATGCAATCATATTTCAACCTATCAATTGCCAACCCAGGCGTTGAAATACTGCCTTCGAAATTCTGGGCATCGTACTGACGTTTTTCCCAACTTGGAACTCAATTGCGCATTCTGCTGAGAATTGCAAAACCTCCTACAGAAAGGTCATTGCAGTGAGCCGCATCTGAAGACATGGTTAGAGGCAACTACAAACTAAGCCCTGAATTTTTATTTTAAACTACACGAAGTTGGTGTTTCCACAACCACCTTCAAAAAAGGCACAGTTCTTCAGGAGTTGGGTTGTGATCATAGTAGCGTGAACACATCGTCTCCAGTGGTTGATGACTCCAGCACGTAAGATCTTTTTTCCCTGTGTTTGCAGAGGTCCCCAGTGATTTAGGCCTTGTTTGATCAGAGGACAGAGCGTCGCCTGAGGGACAGGTTATTATCCTCTGTCTCCCGTCTGCAATGCAACATCAAGGCTCAGAGACATGGTGAGGTGGGGGGGTTGGACAGGGTGGTGACTTAAGACGGCTGACTGTTCACACTACGAGAGGTGCCTCATTGTGAATGGGCGATAAACTTTGCATTGCCTTTTTAAAAGGTTTGGGCTATCAAGTGCACAATTACCCAATATGTACAGTTTCTAACATCAGAGGCCTGTGGGGGTGGACCGAACAAAGCGGAAGTCAATATGCATGGAGCTCAGAATTTTGGCTAGTTGGTGCACACGTCTAATTGACTTCAGTGGTATTTATGTGGTCTTGTAGTAGTTGTCATTTGAACAACTTTAAATAGATGTTCACCTACGTGCATGGGCATCCACCAGAACCGGAGTTTCTTGAATAAGCCCCAGCGACTACCTGCCACCTCAAACAGCCCAGCCCCAGTGGCATCCCTGGGGCTCCAGTCCCCTGCAGCCATGGCTCAATTTCTCTCACATTAACTCATCCACCCACCACCTAGCTCTGTCACATACTTGCCTCCTCCCCATTGCTCCAGCCACTGGCGGGCTGGGCCTGCCCCTGGAGGGAGCTGCAAACTGAATTATTGAGAGCTGAAAAACGGCAGAGGTAATGGCTCCTGAATAAACAGACTGCATTATCCCCTGCTGCCTCTGTTTCCAGGGAAGTTTGGGAGAACACAGGGCAGTTCAGGGAGGGGAAACTATAGCTGGCTGACAGAGGGAAGGTGTTCTTGGTTTTGAGGGAGGAATGCTCTCCCATGTGGGTGGTACTGTTAGTGGCAGTGCTAGGGGTGACAAGAGGTGGAGGGGGTTTAATTAATTAATGTAAACACTTATTTTCAGGTAAGTTGATTGAAAACACATTCATAAAGTTACACCAAGGGAAAGTGTTGCCTTCTCTGCCTCCCATACTTACTACCCCATTCTCACCCCCGTCAATTTTCCCCTCTGAAATTGTCAATTTCTGGGACAGAAATAAAATCAAAACTTACGAGGCATAAGCTATATTAATATTTTGTTACTCCTTTATTTTATATTACATTCTTAAAAGCATCACCCTTGTCGTTTCCAGAAAAATATTTATTAGAGGCAGTTAAAACTGCTGGTCCATTTTTCGGCCTGTAATTGCAGCGAGCACCAGACAGGTCTCAGGGCCATAGAAAGACAAATGAAGGGAGATAAGCTACCACGGCTCATCAAACCTTAAGATTATAAAAGTAATCAGATGAGCTGCGAGGAGCAGTCATCTAAATGAGGTGTGCGTTGGCATGCGTGTAAAACCTCTAATGCACAATCGAATTCTGAAAAAAGATCAGAATTAGCACACAAAAAACCTAGCCAGCGCTGTGATAATGAACAGACGCCAAAGGAGATTATAATAAATGGAAAACAAGCCAAGAATGAGGGTGGTGTTATAGATACAAGTTATCCACCCCTAGAGCTGTAAACTGGAGCTTCTAGGAGTGAGGCTCCGGTGGGAATCCTTGTGCATTCTCCCATTGTTGCCTTCTGCTGCTGCCCCTCTTCTAGCGAAGCAGCAGAGCCTCCAGGCAGGCGGGGGTCCTTCATGGAGGGGATAAAGTACACTTATCCCGCCTTACTTATGCAAATGCATGTAATGTAGCACTGCTGCCTAACAAATTAACTACACTGAGGCGGCAGATGAAGAGGGGGGAAAGGATCCGAACCACCCAAAAGAACACATCTGGCTACAAAATAATGTGCTGCCACATTGTCAATGTTTTGAAAGGTGTCGTAGAAATGGTAGAAATGGTTGGCATTTGCTTTCAGAATCTCTCAGAAATGTCTCAGACTACATCTATAAAGGAGGCAGCTGAGTCAAGCCACTGATGAAAAGTGAAGAATTCCACAGTGGTTACATCAAAACTAAGTAGTAAGAGTGATAGATCAGTCCAACGTTGTGTTTGACCCTTCCTCTTGTTGGGTTGCCGCCATATATCCAGGACTTACGGCAGATCAACTATATTCAGCCGAGGGCCAAATTATCTCGAGTGGATGATCAGGAGGCAGAAACTACAAATAATTTGTAGAACACAAATTGACAGCAAGAAACACAACAGATTTGACTAAAATCATTTTAAACCTTGCTTAGATTTGTATACGATCTCCTCTTATGCGTGGGAATAGTTTGGAACAGATTTTCACAATGGCGCCGATTTGCTGGTGTTTTTAGTCTTCTGTCCAACAAATTAAAAACATGATTTTGTTTGTCAGAACTTGTGGGAGGGTGGAGGGGGAGGGGGTAAATAAAATCAGTTGGGTAACCCCTTTCAGAAATCCAAACAGCTCCGAACTACACCGTGGCCAAGCCCAGAATAGACCCAACACTTTGCCAGGGCCCTTGTCACTTTAGAGGGCACTTTCCACTGAGAAGCCTTTCCATAACCTAGAGTCAAGTATATTTTACGCTTGGGGGGGGGGCATGACTAACCACCAAATCTAACCAATCAAAATGGCTGTTTTACGACAAGCCGGTTGGAAGTGAGTCTCAAATCCGAGTTAAGTAGACAAAAGGGGGGGGGCAGCAAATAAACCAATGAGCTCACCTTCTTTCTGTCTCTCATGGAGCTCTTTCCTCGCACCATGATTTTGCATCCAGTTTCTGCTTCCAGCTGCTTGGCGGTGAGTCCGCGAGGCCCCAGGATCCTGCCCACAAAGTTATACTGCAGAGAGGGGGAAGAAAAACGTTACAGGTACAAAGAGTATTTCACATTTAGACTGCAGTGTAGATAATCACTTGGGCACTATGAATCATGTGTCATGTGTCAGCCTACTTATCTGAAATCATGTGATACTTAGGTCTCATAGGATGCAGACAAAAGGTTTTACACCGCCAGCCCTTGCACTATTCACTTTCCCTTGGGGGAATCCCCATTGAAAACGGATGCAGTTTTATTGCCATCTTAAGCGGAGGTCCAATTCACCAACTTTGCCCCCCTCAGCCCTCAATTTAGCTCTAGGAGCGAGTGAACAACTTGTCACTTGCGGGGAAGATATGACCCACAATTCAATGCAAACTGTAATGACATGTCAAACTCGTAACCATGAAGTGCCAAATGTAATCAACAGGGCTGCATTTTCAGCATGTCAGAAAAGTATGAAGCTAGCTTCCTAAACAAAAAAATAAGATCTACACAGATTTTAGCATTGGCAAATTGGCTTAGTCTCGTAGTGAGGCGCCTACACAACATTGCTAGGTTCATATTTTTTTTTTGCAATTCTGAAATGTATTGGAATAAATCACCAAACTATCTAGCTACCCGACAGGAGTGCTAGCTAGAAAACTTTAGCTTACTAGGTACATCAATAGCTTTTGGTTGGTTGTTTTTAAGCTCAGATTCCACATTTCCACGTCGCCTGTCCGATCATCACTCTCCCTCGCTTGGGCAAAGATGTGACGATGTAAAACGTCATTCAAGGGCTGAGGGTTGTCTACTTCGAGTTCGAAACGCAGACATATAATTGTTCAAACCCTCATTTAATATGAGTCAGTCAACCTCTGTTGCTTTGCTCTTCCATAGCGCTCAACATGTGATATCAGTTCATTGCTACCACGACAGCAGATTTCAGAGAACAAGTATCCAGTGTGACCTTAAGGGTCCCCTTCTTTTTCCTGGCCTAATATAAAAACAGAATAAATTCAAGAGCACAGGTACGAGTCTCACGTTCCCGATGGTGCGCCCTGCTGCCTTGCAAATATTACGGAACCACACTGGGTTCGCCAGAAAGCAGGCTGAAAATGAATTCTTTGGAGGGGAAAATAGAAATGAAACTACTTTCAGGGAATTATGGGGGGGGGAGTGAGGAGGTGAAGGCTCTGCTCGACAATTTTCTTATCGAGGCCCTTTCACTCGTGAGTGGCTTTGAGGCTTTGTACCAAAGGGAACGTATTTACAGACGTAATCCTCTCCACTTGAAACTGGTTTCCACTAGGATAAAGGAACAATGTCAAAATAATCCACAACAATTTTTTGCCTAAATAAAAACAGAAGAATGGGTAGAGAAGGGAGGACAGTTGAAAAGGTAAACAAACTGGGCATGTTTACCACATGCAGTGCTAAGCTGAGAACGTGACGGGTATGAGATCCATAACTCTATTCAGAGGGGCATTTATCATACAAAATTCCTAGACCTGTTCAATGGTCATATGGCACAGCACTAAGTTATGGTTGGCACAACTTTATTAGGTATGAAATCCATGCTTAATAATTCTTCAAAAATCTAATTAAGTCCACAAGGCCAGCATTGTGCATATATCTGAGAGACATGTTGTAGTCATTCTAGGAGTTGCCTACTAACAAAGGCCTATCCTTTCCAGACCCTTTGCTTCCCTGTGGATTACGTTACTGTGGAGCTGGCGTAGACAAGCAGGCAGGCTAGGGCAACGTCTGTTTGGCAAACTCTAGTCACTAGACTGGTGTGGGGTGGTGACGGCAGGGCATGGGGGGGGGGGCACCTGTCCTCCTGCCCCCTCTAGACACCCAGTAGAGAATATAGCGATAAACTCTGGCTGTGTTCCGATCCCCCTGCCACCTTAGGCAGCGGAGGAGTGAACTGTCGGTCTGCATCAGGCGAGAAGCAGAAGGCGACAAGAGGACTGGCTCCCAGGCACAGCCTCTATCCACGGCCGGCCACCAACGGCCTTCCGCCATCAGTCTAGCATCAGAAGCACACGCTCATAGACAGAGGCGACAGGAGCAAGCTCCCTGGGTGAAGCATAACCTTTAAAGCTAGCTAGTGCGCCCAAGCTTACTCTGTCATAAGATAAGAAAATAGCTAGAGCTAATGTCTTTGACAGTGCACACTGCATGATAATTCACACCGTCTGTCAGCATGGCCATGGATATTTAATGTCAGACAAGCTCAGTGTTTATCAAACCCCAGCCAGTGACAAATGCTTGCGTGGTATACTATAAATTACTGGCCAATTACTCTGCTATATGTTTATTTGAAGACATAGCCAGAGAAACCCACACTAGCAGCTCTAATCCCCATCTGAGGAGAGTCGGTTATGAAAGGAGGTCCTATACTGATAGGGAAATATCCTTTTACCATGGATCTCTCTGCAACTGCTCTCAAGATAGAAGTGAATTCTGCCTTGCTATGAATATGTTGATGCTGATTGTACATGACAGAGCAGGGGCTTGCTGGAAAGTGGGGGAATTGCTCACTTTGAGTACTGGGACAAGACAGGAATTCCTGCCACAAGGGGCAGGGTAGGTCCCACTGTCCCTCCCAAAGTTGAGCCAGTTTTTCTAATGGCTTTAAAAAGACAACCCTTTGACATGCATGATATGGGTGGTGATAAGTGGTTCAAGGACATATGGTTGTGGAGGAGGTTGGGGGTACATATCTATTCTTAAGAGGGATGGGGTGAGTCTTTTTCAGTATCCCCCTGGTAATGGAATGACGTGTGGGCAGCAGCCATGTTGTGATGGCGACCGTTGTTACCGAGAAAGGAGGGAGCAGGCGACTGGCCGAGCTGTTAACTCGCCCTCCACTCCAGGAAAATTCAGCGCTGCTCATAAAATGTCAGCTAACGCAGGGCCACAAACGATACTCATCACATAATTCAACAGCATAGATGAAAAAGCAGTGATTCGACAAACCGGGGACTTGAAATCAAAAGTCCACATGTGCAAGAACTGTCCCCATATGGCGTTGTAAACAACCCTCATTTTACTCACCGTGGAATAAAGTCTATGCTGCAGCAAAGATTCTACATTTTTCCTCAGGTGGTAACATTTAAAAATGTCGTCATTTAGCAGACTTATCCAGAGCGTCTTACAATAATGAATGCATACAACTTTATATTGGTCCCACGTGGGAATCGAACCCACTACCCTGGCATTGCAAGTGCCGTGCTCTACCAACTGAGGTAACCGCCCTCATAAGCCACTGGAATGTATAAAATACAGAAAGCTAAGTGTGTGTGACCTATCAGAGAGGTGGTTACAGTTCCAAGACCTGCCAGGAAGTCACTAACCGCCCTTCCTTTCTAAAATAAAGCTGTTGTGTTCTAAAATGAGTCAGAGGCTGTGCCAGGAAATCCGACCATTCTAAACCAAAAAGACGCGAGTGAGCATGTATGTGGGGGAGGGGGGTCATGTTGGCCAAAGGTCACACTACCAGCTTCATCCCCCTGTCCCCTTGAATTGTCAGAAAGGGGCACTTAGAATCTGGAGAAGGTTTGGTGGCATGCAAGGAACGTTTGGCTAAACAAGTTAGTATGTATGCAGGTGTCACGGCATCCCTTTTAACAATCAAACATGGCTGACAACTGGTAGCTATGGCCACAGGGCGGTACTATAACGAGACAACGTCCATCTAGTTAAAACACATGGTAAATATGAGCAGCGCCAACAGCCAGACTGACTAACCAGCCATATAATCAGCATCCATCAATTCTGTCAATCACTGGAGAGAAACTGATTTGATTTCCAGCAGTGACTGTACAAATTGCAAATTCAGGCTATGAACCTCCATCCCGCCACCTCATCTTTTTTTTGTATCCGTTGAATGAAATGCATGCATAAGCGATCTATTTATTTTGCAAACTCAACAAGAACTCCGCTTGCTCTCTGCGGAGGCCGTTCTCAGAGCAGCCAATTCCCCTTCCTAATTTAAGGCATTAGGAGATTAGAGACACTGGGACCTTTCGTCACCAGTTTCTCTCCCTGACTTTCATTTCAGTTTCCTCCAGCCCCATGCGAATCAACACTCACAGCCACCACCCTCCCCCCTGCCTGGGCCCCCACTTCGAGGGCCTCCCAGGACGGGGGCTTAGAGTGACATTAAAAGGGGCTTTGTTTACCCCCCTTATCAGCACTCGGCAGGCGGAGGGGGCTGACCGGGGGCGCGGAGAGAAACTCCTTGCCTACGCCCCGCTCTTCGCTCTGAAGTTGTCTGGCTCCCCTGGGCCCCAAAGCAGGGAGCAGGCGGGTTACCAATTTAAGGACGTATACAATGTAAAAATATTTGCTTGCCTCAACCGCAGCTCTGGATAAGGAAGTTTAAAATTATTTTTTACTTGTTAGTGGCGATGTGCCTCACTGAGTGTATGGGGGGGGGCAGGGATGAGAACAAATTATCTTAGGCCAATTGTGTAAATTAGCAACCATTTTCATACAGTGAGATGAGTGAAACAAGAATGCCTACCTAAGGCACTGCACAGAGTTGCGACATGTTTCCCACCAAGAACTGACACCCTGGGTTATTGTGCCACATATCCATATTGCCCGGTTCCTTTTACCAGGGGAGATGAGTATGGTCTGTTGGAACACATTTACATTGCAGAACATGACTGCAACCTCTCCCCATGCACTGTAGACATGTCTCTCAGCAACATGACTGGCAAACTCAGAGCAGAAGTGACCTTCAAACCACAGAGGATACCCCCCCCTCTCCTAATAACACTCCTTGTACATAGGAGCCCTACCAAGCAGAGGTCTTGCAGTTACACAAAACACTATTTGCTGCGCATATATGGCAGCACACCACAGACAGGGCTGTATACTTTCACCTCTAATCAACCCCAACAGTCCACTCCTACCTGCTGTTCTGTCAACGTCTGCAAATCAGACCCTTCTTCCCTGTGCTGGATCACATCGACCTCCCTTTGCATTTCTGTATCTCCTCCCCTCCCCCCCCCCAAATCCCTCACTAGAATAAATCAATACTCTTACTACTATACATGCCGTCTCCCAGGTGACATTTGGGGTTTATCATTAATTAATCGGTGGCTGAACCATTAATACTAGCCGGCGTATCATTCAATTGATCAGATTTTCACCTTTGCTATGCTCCATGCCCACGTCCCCCATCAGACAGACAGGATAGGGGGAGAACAAGTGATTGGAGCACGGCGCTGCCCCTGCCCATTACTAATTAACCTTCGTCAAGTAACAGTGCCTGGGCACATCTGGAGGGTTCTCGTTCTCCAACCCAGACCCAGGGCATGTCTCACACGGGACTGGTGCCACCAGGGCTAACAAATTAACCCCCTCTGCTCCACCTGGGTCATGTTCAGTAGGGCACAAAAATAGAAAATGTTCCAAAAGCAGTGAGGTACTATCTGAACTTGTCCAATAACTTTGCTTTGTTGTAGAATGTTTTGCTACCACGTGCTTTAAAACGAACACAACCCTGGGCAAGGGGGACTAGGATGGGATGGGTAATTGTACTGGGATAGCAGTTGGTGGTCCGAGATGAATTCCCAGAATCAGATTGTACCCTCAGTCAGGATGGCTGGAGAAGCAAGCAAGAGGGAAAATGTGACCAGATACTTGACTTGTGAAATTTTCACATCAAAGCACACATTTAGCACCTAATCAGCTTGCCTTTGATACATTTGTTTGGGGGGGTTTATTTGGGGTTGCAGCTGACGAAATGGCCTGGTTTTCAAGGCGGTGGGTGGGGTGAGGAAAATGGAGGATTGGCACCGAAGGCAAAGTTCATGGAGTAATATGCAAAGAGGCAGAAAAATCTCAATAACTGTTCATCAGAGCATCGAGTTAATCAGCATAAGTCAATCACAAATCATCAGACGAGGCTGAGCGCACACGCGTTGAGTCACAGAGCATACACTGTGCAGACGATACAGCCCAATCTCCGTCAGCAAGTCAGATATTCAAATAATTTTAGTCCGTTCCTTTAATTGGGGTTATACTAAATTCACAGACTGTGCTTGCAGAGCTAAACCGGATTGTTATTTGTTCCGATCCTATCTGGGATGCCCCTGAATGGATTTCAAACTTACCAGAAGACAAAAACACTGACAGTCAATGCAATATTACACTGTACAAGCACAGGTATGATTTCTGTATGTAGATTGTTACAGACGGGCTGGGTGTGAATGGAGCATGTAAGAAGGCCAAGTGGGTGTGTGTGTTTGTGCGGTTGCGTACGAGTATGTGTGTAGGCCAAGGGTAAGTGAATGAGTGTGCTTGCTGATCGCCTTCCCGACAGCAGTCGCTGTGGTGGTTGGGATGCGGAGTGACTCCTACGTCATGTTTAATCCACCCGCAACAGGTCTATTACTGATGTTTGATCCCTCATGAAGAACCTGCTTGTTTTACACTTCATTCTCACTAGTCTACACCACAGGGAAAATACATACACAGATCTGGATCCACATTCATCACAACATCTTTCGACTCCCTCTTTTCATCAGTCCTTCTCTGATCAACAAACACTAATCCACTCCAACCAGACTTAAATCATGTTTGGGCTGTGATAGATCATAGGCTTTAGGTAGAGTACAGAAATCCTCAATCATCTCCATCCTCATCAGAAAAATGTAACATTTAAAAAAAAGTATTATTTAAAAAAAACGAACAATTCAAATGAGTCCCTACCAGCCCATCTCCAGTTCCATTAGTGTGGTGTGTGGCCATGTCTAATGACATGTTTCCCACGGGGCCCCGCTTAATTACTTTCTCTGTGGAGGGACCCGGCCCAGGGTCAGTGCACTAGACCGCCTACAACACGCTCCCTTCTCAGTTCTTTCCCTCTGATGAAATTACCTTTTCACACTCTGTGGCTAACACTCAAGTAAACTTCTAAGTGGAAAGGACGCCTTCAGACCCTATACTACAGCTAATAGACATCACGCATTTTATGAACAAAAAAAAAATACCCAAGAGTCAAAAATGGGGGTGAGCGTAATGGTACAATCCCACTAGCCCCTGCTGGGTTGTGAAGACCTGCTGGTTGTAGAGAAGACAATGGAGCCGAAATGGCAGTGGGACCTTGACTGATCATTATGGCTGACGGGGAGAGTGGTACACCAGAAGGATGCGTTGTTTCCTAACGCATCTCCTTTCTCCCTTGTCACTCTGGGTAAAAGGACGCCTACTTGTCACAGCGCTCACCCAATGACACACAGGGGTGGGTATTGCTGCAGGCTTCTTGCCCACCTGCCAAAAGAATGTGTCCACAGTGGCCTCTAATGTCCCTAGCAGCGGCGATCGCTGAGGTAAAATCAGCTCTGCACACAGAAATTAACTAGATACGACACTGGCACTCTATTTTGCATTATTTCACTCAGGCTCACTCAGAGCCTTTCCCTCCAGCCCACAGAATGATTTATGCTGAACGGGAGCAGTTTTCTATTGAGGCAGATCAATTGTGACACGTTTATAAAAAAATAAAAATAAATTTAGACTATTTTTCACGACGCTGTCGCTTAGTGTAAAGTCATTGTTGTTACAGGGAGAGGGGGAGGTGTCATCTCCACAAATAGGTTAGGAAAATCAAAACAGACCCTACCCACCGGCAACGCTAAGTGTTTCATTTTTTTCATATGGTGGCAGCGGTCTAAAATCTTCAATGACTTCCAAAAATGGGGGATAATAAGAAATCCTACCAAAAATATACATAAACTGACTAACACGAAAGTGACAAAATAATCTGAGCAAATGGGGAGTAAATAAACACCTTCCACTTTCTAAACGGGTTAATAAGAGCCCACAGCGATTGCTTTTTTAAAGCACCGATTCATCAACAAAACACTGGGAAGTCATTTGAGAGGCTCAATTGGAGTCATTTTGCTTCAAATCCCCAGTAAGAACCTGCAAATTAAGAATGGGGGGGGTTCAAACAGCTGTTACCGTGCCAACAGGTTCCGTTGCAGCCGCGGCGACTGAGGCCTAAATTATTTTTAAACCCACAACAGCCGTGGTAGACTACAGTAAAGTTAGGGACAGTCACGCCAGACAGCACATTCTAGTGGGGGAGGGGACGAGATGAGGCTTATTTGAATGAAGAATAATAAAAACAGACCTCAAACATCCTAGAATTAAGTTGGCGGCAGAGAAGAACATTATTGAATCTAAAGACGGCACAATGGACTAACAATCTGTCAACTAATGTTGGCTGGAATCTAACCTAGTCATTTAAATTTTATGCAAAGCCAAAGCATGCTTAGGCAACACAGCCAGAGGATCTATAGGCGGCCAACGGCTCCTTAAAAAAAGAACCCTTTCCAGTTTGACCCGTTTTCCAGACCAGTTGCTCAACAGCCTACGTCCAACAGGGTGTCCCATTTCATAAACTCAGCAGGCAGCCTCAAGCAGGTGGGGGCTAGGCTTACCTCAGCCTAGAAAGACACCCACAATCCCTTACTCTACACACAACCCATTGGGGATCTTCAGGGGTGTGGAAGGGAGACACAAATGGGGTGAGTAAAGGAACAAGGGAGTGAAGTGACTCCATTTGGAGGTCAGAGGAAGGAATGAGGGTGAGGGTTTCTGCAGCCCATCCCAGGCTGCAAGGGGGCTAAACTGAATTTGATGGACCATCACTCCCCTCCTGACCTGCAGTCGCCTCCGTGAGTGATGGGATGCCAGGCTTCGAAGGTGCAGTGCTGATGACATCAGCAAACATCTGTGTGTGCAAACACACATACTCTAGAGCTCACACCTCAGCGTGCACATTCCATGCAAAGGGAATTATAACACGGTCGTCTTCGCAGGACAAGTTATTTCGGTGAAATTGACATGCTGCACTGCAGCAAGGGACCAAGACAATCTAATTACTTGGTATTGGGGCTGGAGTGTACGAGAGGAAGAAAATGGCTGAGAGAAAGATGTAACGAGACAGATGAAGGGAGAGCGTGCATGAGGGAAGTGGCAGAAAGAAGGGATGGAAAGGGGAGGGGAAGGAATGGCAGAGGACAAAAAAGGGACAGAAGTGGAAACTGGGGAAGGATATGAAAATGTGGAAAGGGAAAAAAAATTGGAGGGGGGGGGATAAGGAAAGAGAAGATTGAGGAGAGGTAAGGATTATAAAGATAAATCTTCAGCGGCAGCTGTGTCATGCCAAGAGCTCAATATGTGGACTTGGAAAGCAGAACCATTGTCTTAGGAGCTCGGCGCACTCTACGTCACAAGTGGCACCCTATTCCCTCTACAGTGCACTACTTTTGACTAGAGCCTGATGGGCTCTGGTCAAAAGTAGTGCACTATAAAGGGAATGGGTTGCCATTTGAGACGCAAGAAGAGTATGTATCCTGCGGGGAAGAATTGGCAAATCACTCAAAGGTGAGGAAGAAAATTCCCCTCAGCTAATAATCATTACAGTAACCTCAGAACAGCAAAGGTCTGTTCATATTATTCTGCACCTCAGAACAGCAAAGAAACAGCGGGGATGACGGTCTGAATGCAGACCGATTGTTTAGACAGGAGTGGGATAGCTCGTCAGACCTAGGAGAAAGTAGGCCCCCTTTTTCCAGGCCCTCACGTCACAGAAGGCAACCCAGCTTGCCCCTCTTCTGTTTAGCTGCTAAGCTAACAGCTAGACTAACATATCCACCCTTTCTCTATGAAAAGAATAGCATTGGCAAAACAATGAATATCTACTGACTGGGAAACTGCGGTGGTGGTCATTAAAAAAAATAGCTGGCTACACTCTTTAGGCTTCAGGATATTTGAATATTTCTGCTTTCGTTTGACGTCAGCAAGTGACTAAGGCCATGTGCTGTTCTGTTAACTAAACCGATGGTAGTATTCCCCAAAAACACTCGCACAGAGACAGAGGGATGACGAGAACGAGCGGTCGAGCAGTGCTCCTCAGACCACACGGTGACTCACCCTATACACAAGGGGGAACTCAAATTAATTTAGCCCTGGCATTGCCGTGCTCTGAGTAAGCGCAACTATGGCACGCCGAGGAAAACAGGGGGGGGTACATTGCTGTGTCCGCGTGTGTTTGAGGCATGTCCCACCATTCGACGGTCTAGGTACCAAAGGCAGCGCTGCCACTCAGTCTCCCCACGTCAGCTTGCATAGGGGTTATAGGCCGTGCACCAATACCTATAGCGCTGTAACACAACCCATGGGTACGCCATGTATGTAGGTACCGGTTAAACCGAAGGTGAACATACACCGTAGCCAAGTATATTTAAACTCAGATGCACAAATTCTGACATTTAATCCTAGTAAATATTCCCCATCTAAGGTCAGTTAGGATCCCCACTTTATTTTAAGAATGTGAAATGTCAATAATAGTAAAGAGAATTATTTATTTCAGATTTTATTTCTTTCATCAATCAATGAGTATTTGGTAGCATTGCCTTTAAATTGTTTAACTTGGGTCAAACGTTTTGGGTAGCCTTCCACAATAAGTTGGTTGAATTTTGGCCCATTCCTCCTGACAGAGCTGGTGTAACTGAGTCAGGTTTGTAGGCCTCCTTGTTCGCACACGCTTTTTCAGTTCGGCCCACAACTTTTCTATAGGATTGAGGTCAAAGCTTTGTGATGGCCACTCCAATACCTTTCCTTTGTTGTCCTTAACCCATTTTGTCACATCTTTGGAAGTATGCTTGGGGTCATTGTCCATTTGGAAGACCCATTTGCGACCAAGCTTTAACTTCCTGACTGATGTCTTGGGATGTTGCTTCAATATATCCACATCATTTTCCTTCTCATGATGCCATCTATTTTGTGAAGTGCACCAGACCCTCCTGCAGCAAAGCACCCCCACAACATGATGCTGCCACCCACATGCTTCACGGTTGGGATGGTGTTCTTTGGCTTGCAAGCCTCCCCCTTTTTCCTCCAAACATAACGATGCTCATTATGGCCAAACAGTTTTATTTTTGTTTCATAAGATCAGAGGACATTTCTCCAAAAGTACAATCTTTGTCCCCATGTGCAGTTGCAAACCGTAGTGTGGCTTTTTTTAATGACGATTTGGGAGCAGTGGCTTCTTCCTTGCTGAGCAGCCTTTCAGGTTATGTCGATATAGGACTCGTTTTACTGTGGATATAGATACTTCTTTACCCGTTTCCTCCAGCATCTTCACAAGGTCCTTTGCTGTTGATCTGGGATTGATTTGCATGTTTCGCACCAAAGTACGTTAATCTCTAGGAGACAGAACGCATCTCCTTCCTGAGCGGTATGACGGCTGCATGGTCCCTTGGTGTTTATACTTGCATACTATGGTTTGTACAGATGAACGTGGTACCTTCAGGCGTATGGAAATTTCTCCCAAGGTCTTGGCTGATTTCTTTAGATTTTTCCATGATGTCAAGCAAAGAGGCACTGAGTTTGAAGGTAGGCCTTGAAATACATCCACCAGGTACACCTCCAATTGACTCAAATGATGTCAATTAGCCCATCAGAAGCTTCTAAAGCCATGACATTTTCTGAAAATTTCCAAGCTGTTTAAAGGCACAGTCAACTTAATGTATGTAAACTTCTGGCCCACTGGAATTGTGATCCAGTAAATTAAATTCTGTCTAAAGAATTGTTGGAAAAGTTACTTGCTTCATGCACAAAGTAGATGTTAACTAGTTTTGGCAAGTCGGTTAGGACAAGACATTTGTGGACTGGTTGAAAAACAAGTTAATGACTCCAACCTAAGTGTGTATGTAAACGTCTGACTTCAACTGTATATCTGGTGAAAGTCTGGATAATGGTAAGACAATATGTCACGGCGTCAGTTTTTCCCAAAGGAGGCCATTCGATTTAGGAGGATCGACTGATGGCTTTGGGAATCGTATTTGGGGCTGGTATAGGGCCTGGATATTAGGCTGAGCCAGAGAGGTATGTAGGGCCTGGTGGGACTAGCAGGAAGACTGGGTTGGAACAGGTTGGGGTGCGGGAAGAGTGGGTCCCTTTATCAGCTCTGTCAGGGGGAAAATGCATTTCACGCCTGGCTGGGCCTCTCCGCTGCCTGTCCCTCCAAATCCGTGCGACTGGGGGAGGGGAGAGAAATGTTGCTCTTAGAGACGTGAAACGGGCATCCTTCTGTGCCACCCAGTACGATTAGTACCGTGCACAGGTGGATGGTGGCTGCCCGGGGAAAGGTACGGACGCCCGCCCACACCTCATGACCCCACTTGTCAAACTCCTCACAGTCAGTGTGCACATAAGCACACATCTCCGACATCTTCACCATGGCCCTCAACCGCCCCCCCCCCATCATGACGTCTGCAGCTAGAGTAACAGTGCCAGTCTGCTCCTATCCAGACCTGTCTTTGTAGTGCCCTCTATCCAGTTATAACCATCCTCACCACCCCGTCCAGTCTCAATGCTGGACGCTGCCAGGGGCTATTCAGGGCTCGAGTGGTAAGCCGTCAATTTTCAACTTCCCGTGTATTTTTAGAATGGTAGTCTATCACCCCCCCTCCTGTTCCACTCCTCTCCCTTCTTTCTCTGCCCATTTGGGTAACTAACTCGTAAACAGCCAGGAGTGTGGTTTTCCTTGGAGGTAGCTCATTTAGCCTTGCGGCTGCAGAGTAGAATTTCTCTTTAATGATACCGCAACATCAAACAGGCTACTAGTGGAGCGAAAATGTGGCATTCGAGTAGTTCAACGCTATGAGGTAAAGTAGCATTCAATGGTATTCTGTGTAACAACGAAGGATAGTAGGGAGTTATAGTTGGGAGAAAATAGGGACAGAAGACTCCTTTGTCCTTCGGTTTAGTCACTGATGGGGCTAAATCCAAAATTGCACGTGTACAAGTAGCCTGTGTGTTCATGTAGTGTTTAAGTGTGCATGCAGATAGTGTCATCACTTACGTCGGGGTAGTCTTTTACAGGCACAAAGAGCTTCTCCTGCAGGTGAATGATAGGTCCCATGGCCTCAGGTAAATCCAGAGGGTGTTTCTCTACCAGGCCGTTCGCGGTGTCATTGTACATTTCTTTCCTCACTCTGTTGATCTCTGAAAGACAAAAGCAACACGCAGTTTGAGGATTGTACGCAGAACAAAACTAATGCTATGGAAAATAGTCAAGACAATACTACACGAGTCGGTTCAAAGCGGAGTGAAATGGGAAAGGTACCATCAGAACTCGTTTTCATTTTACACTGCACAACATTTGGAAATGTTTCACTACAGTGTACACTATTGAGTACGACCCATTGCTGTGTGTGTTCGATCAAACCATTGAGGATTTGTTAGATGAGGTCTAGGGAGTTGTGGCGTGTGAGGGGTTAAAACTAGCGCAGACAGCATGTCTGGTGGTACGTCTAGTGAAATAGTGTGTTTAAGGGGGCAGCAGCAGAGAACGGGGAATAGGAGCGAGCCAATCGTTCAAGGGGAGATGTGCCTTCAGTTTAGATCAGCCTGTCCGGTAAAACAAATGGACCAAAGGCAGGGACCAACCCACAGCGAGACAATTCCAGTCACACACACACACACACACTATTAATGCCTACATAGTGCAAATACAGCCTCAGAAATACTAGAACCCCATATACACCAAGTCACACACATAGCTGAGACATGCAGTCAGTGTCTCCCCAGGGGGGGTGTTGAGACATGGGATTCATTTATGATGTTCAGTTGGGCCAGATGAGGAAGGACAGGGCTGCACGGTGTTCTGTAGCTTAACTACAGGATGGACAACCATTGGTCACGCTGCATCCCACATCCCTGGCCACACGGCCCCTTTAACCAGGAATGTATTCCGCAACCACCAGTTGATGTTCACAAACCATCCCTCAACCAAAGTGCCTGTTATGTTCGAGCCTGGTCCTGACAAATTAGCTAGGCCCCATGTCCTATTTCAGATTTAGGCGCCCACCCCCCCCATTGTGGACCACACTGCATTTCAGTAAATGTTTAGCTTTCACAGCATTCCTAATTCAATTGAGGTAAAATCCCAACACGCACCTTTGTAGGAAGTTTAGCCAAACTGGATCGGAGAGAATTCATTTTAGACTAATGGAGGTGGGGGGGGGGGGGGAGACGTGACTCCAATGGGAGATCACAACAACTACCGAGGCAGAGGAAACAGAGGCCATCTGAGGGGGAGTGGTAGAAAGAAGCCTGGGGTGGGCCTCGAAAGGCAGCCCTTCAATTAAAACATCCGCATCATAGACATCAATACCAGATCCCGAATGACAGGGGATGGAAATCACCTCCACAGCCAAAGGAACCCTGAATGCTAACACCAAATGCCATAGTCCCTCAACTGCTGTAGCACCACGCAGAGAAGCAGGGCTTGTGAAGAGAGGGGGTTATAAAAACACACGTAGAGGACCTGAAGACATTTACATTACATTTAAGTCATTTAGCAGACGCTCTTATCCAGAGCGACTTACAAATTGGAAGACCAAAAACAAGTGGCAGTTGAAAGGGATTTCCTGACCATAGAAAAAGGAACACCTGGCAAGCAGCTCAGGAGAATCTCACAGATCCATACCTTCAAGGGTTACAGAGCAGACCACTGAGATGACATAAGTCCTCCCCATTAGGGTGACATGACAAATCTATTCAGCTGTCGATGTATGAATTAATAGTGGAATGGGGAGTGCAGACAATACCGCTAAGTAGCTAGGTCCTTCCCTGGATAAAGGACTGAAAGCTTAGGCCAGACCAATTAATAGTTAAACGTTGACATTTTTTTGGGGGGGCCAGGACTTAGTTGAACTATGCAATTCTCACAGATCTGTTTGAGTAGAGAAGGGTGTAGTATGTGGGACGGACAGGAATTTGTCCAATAAGAAAAGGCGAACTTTTGTTTTCCGTTGTAAAAACGTTTGGCTACGGTGTGACCTAATGAATTTGGTCCAGCTGGGACCATGGGGATGACCTTGGTGGGCTATTGCAGCCGTATGGTCACAGGACTCAGTGGTGATGAGATGCTAAAAGGTAAGCTGTGGAGAGGTGGTTCATTCTGCCTAGAGCATAGGTTGTGTGTGTGTGTGTGTGTGTGTGTGTGTGTACTCAAGCATCCCAGGGTGGGATTCGTAGGAGGGCCAGGCACCGGGGTTCATCAGGTTTGAAAGGCTTAGAAATTGGCAACCCAGCCAACAACTTGTAACGTTCCTCCCTCTAGACTGACAAGCACAGCCTCTTTACAAAAGGCCCCCCCCCCCCCGGCCTAATTTTATTTCCTCCTGCTAAAATGTCACATTAACATAGAGGCCGGGCAATCAGCCTGAGGAGCACAACACTTGACAACATCATTTCACCGGCATCGAAATCCTCGCACCAAGTCTTTTCCCAAACGTTGGGCTAACCTAAGAATGACCCCGCCTGGGCACTTGCGAATAAATAATTTGTGTTTGTCCACCCTGGCGACGTGTGGCTAGTCAAAAAGGTAGAGACTAAGGATCATTCAATCCAAAATGGAGAAAGAACAGCTGGATAACTTGGGCAGTAACGGAGGAGAACTGACAGCAATTCAGCTGATGCAACTTTACCCAGTGCTGTTTGAAGCACATACACACAGCCATCTGAAACTACTTTGATGTTAGCATAGAAGGTCTAGGAGACTAAGGATGAGTGGAGAGGAAAAGGTATGGCAGTCCATGTATCACCTCTGTGTGTGCGTGCGTAAGGTTAAATGAGGTAGTAATAGATCCCCCTGGCCTCCCTTCACCCCCACCCACTCAGCTTAGTTTGTAGTGTTTCAAAGTGCCAGAGTCAGCCTTCGGTCTGCTGCACACACCGAATCGCCAGGTCTGCCTATTGCATAACACAGAGTTGAACTCTGCTCTTGACTCCTGATATGACAAAAAAATATAAACTTGACCTTGAGTGGCAGGAGGAGTCAAAGTGAGAGTGAGATGGATAGAGATCACCTGCACTGTGCTGAAAGACAGAACAGACACAGCATTTGACTTGACACTTCACCGCTTCCAAAACACCATTGGCTCAGAGCAGTCTCATCTCTTTCCTACCTTCTAGTTCCTGCACTTATGTTTTTATTTTATGTAACTAGGCAAGTCAGTTAACTTTTGATATAGGGGGCAGCATTTTCACTTTTGGATGAATTGCGTGCCCATAGTGAACTGCCTCCTACTCTGTCCCAGGTGCTAATATATGCATATTATTATTACTATTGGATAGAAAACTCTGAAGTTTCAAAAACGGTTTGAATGATGGTCTGAGTATAACAGAAATCATATGGCAGGCAAAAACCTGAGAAAAAATCCAAACAGGAAGTGAGAATTCTGAGACTGGTCGATGTTAAAGTCATCACCTATTCAATTCCCTGTAATATATGGATCTGTTTGCACTTCCTACAACTTCCACTAGATGTCAACAGTCTGTAGAACGCTGAATGAAGCCTATACTGTGATGTGGGACCGGATTTGAGGTGTTTGAGTCAGTGGTCTGGCAGATTGACAGTTCTTGGTCACCCGCATTCCTCATGATATCGCCATGCGTTCCATTACTTATAGACTAAAAAGAATTCTTCGGTTGGCACCTTATTGGATATATATGATCACAACATCCTGAAGATTGATTCTCTACTAAGTTTGACCAGTTAATTCGACTTGTAATATAACTTTATATATAATATAACTTTTCGTCCGACGTTTGCCTGCATCTGCGCGAGCGTTTGGACACGTGTACTACACATGCTAGCAAAAGTAGCTAATTGGACACAATGGACATTATCGAACAAAACAACGATTTATTGTGGAACTAGGATTCCTGGCAGTGCATTCTGATGAATATAATCTAAGGGAATATTTATGATGTAATTTCGTATTTCTGTTGACTCCAACATGGCGGAGAAATGTTATTAAATCTGAGCGCCGTCTCAGATTATTGCATGGTGTGCTTTTTACGTAAAGTTTTTTTTAAATCTGACACAGCGGGTGCATTAAGAACAAGTGTATCTTTAATTCTGTGTAAAACATGTATCTTTCAAAGTTTATGATGAGTATCTGTTATTTGACGTGGCTCTCTGCAATTACTCCGGATATTTTGGAGGCATTTCTGAACATGGCGCCAATGTAAACCGAGATTTGTGGATATACATATGCACATTATCGAAACAAAACATAAATGTATTGTGTAACATGATGTCCTATAAGTGTCATCTGATGAAGCTCATCAAATGTTAGTGATTCATTTACTCTATTTCTGCTTTTTGTGGCTCCTATCTTTTGCTGGGAAAATGACTGTTTTTGTGGCTATGTACTGAGCTAACATAATTGTCTGGTGTGCTTTCCCCGTAAATCCTTTTTGAAATCAGACATGTTGGCTGGATTCACAACATGTGTAGCTTTAATTTGGTGTCTTTCATGTGTGATTTCATGAAAGATTGATTTATAGTAATATTTGAATTTGGCGCGCTACATTTTTTCTGGCTTTTGGCCAAGTGGGACGCTACCGTCACACCTATCCCAGAGAAGTTAAGAAATTCTTATTTACAATGACTGCCTACCCGGCCAACAGTGTACCGCCCTATGGGACTCCCAATCACAGCCGGGTGTGATGCAGCCTGGATTCGAACAAGGGACTGCAGTGACGCACGCCTCTTGCACTGAGATGGTGCCGCTGCGCCACTCCTGAGCCCATTCGGTGCCAAGAAAATGTCAGTCTGTAGTCTTAACACACACAAAAAAAAAAAAGGATTTCTACTGTTATAGGGGAGGAAAACCGTATGAGAACATGGCCTAAACGCAGTGAAAGCAGCAGTTCAACAGCATTATGATAGGGCTATTGAGAGCACACAGACAACTAGACTTGGGCGGTATCCAGATAGTCATAACGACTTTGGCCTTCGGTAATACCAGCACTGAACACAAGGGGCACTTTCAAAACCCCACTGATTCTCTGTTATACAAAGGTTTTCAAACATGTACAATTCCATAGAGAATGCTAACGAGCGCATTGTGAACATATTGTACAGTTGGACCTAAACTATAGAAGAAAAAAGGACACTAAGTTTGCTGCATGCACAAAACAAATAGTCAGCAAGGCTCTTGAGCCAGGAGGGGATTCTCTGTGGTTACCAACCAAATGCATGATTTAGGAAGACAAACCACATGGCTAACTAGCTACTAAATGAGCAAACCAAATTTTAGACAATTAACTTAGATTTCTTATAACTGGTAAACATTTAGTTGTGAATTTCATACTGTAATTATCACCTGGAGCATGCTGCACAACAGTGAGTGACTCACACGTAAACCACATGACGACCATAAGCTACACAATAATGTGACAGCTGAAATGAATGCAATGTTCTTCATCTAAGACAAACAAGTTGACTACAGGTATTTACTTAAGCTACACATTTAAAACGTCAAATAAATAGTTAAGGATATTGAAAACCCATCCCATGACTTTCCAAATACCCCGTATACCGCTCATGCTTGACCGTCAATACTGTGACATCAATAACTAGGCCTATATATTCTAACCCTGTTTTCAAGCACATTCCCACACCAATCAAAAATATTTCACATTTTTATACAGTCCATTTGTATTGCCCCGTTGGAAAATCGCTCCCAGTGACTCGGAGCTGATGCTTTTCTCCCTATGTAGTCTTTGGATCCTAGCAGGCCAATTCCTCACGTCAACCCGAGCTAAGTCAGCAGTAAGAGATCAAATTCTCACCCACATGGCTGTACACCCCTGGGGTGTAGGTTCTGGAAAAGAAGGCTTTTACTAAAGGGATCTGATGGAGCGAGAGCGTGCATTTCTGAGCACAGAGCAGACCGCGGTGTCGTGTTCATCTACTCGGTGTAAACAATCAAGTCGTAGTAGTCATGTTCTAGGGTAGGCGAGAATCAGGCTTGAAGGGGGGAGGATTCAGGCATGGAAAGCTTAGGAAGGAGAACAAGAGATGGAAGGAACATTTTATTTGGTAGAGATGCAAAGATGACATAGGCCTGCAGTCAAACACAATTTTACAGTCACAACTGCGAAGAGTCATGGGTCTCCAATTGCCCTAGAAAGGAACCGGTGGAAACAGCAGAGGGGAATAATCTAATCAGGTTTAAGGGCAGAGAGCAGCAATCTAAACAAGATCCATGAGGTCTGGGACAATGGATCATTAGTAAGTCTAAAAATAAAGAGTTCCGTAGAGACATTAAATGCGTCGTCCTCGTCCTGCTGCAGCTCTCTGGAAGAGGCTGTCCTCTTGACAACCCCTGAGCCCTTATGTCAGAGAATAAACTGTGTCCAGCACACCACATAACAGGAGAAAGGATAAGAAAGAACTGGGACAGGTGAACGCCAAGCCAAATCCAGGTAGGGATTCAGTCCGCCATAATGCTGTTCTCCAGCCCATGACGTCAGATGAGGAAAGGGTAAGAAAGACGGCCGCTTAAAAAAATAAAATTAATAATACACCCCCGCGGTGGTGGAGAAGAGCCTTCGCAAAGGTACACGTTTATCCACTTTGTAGCGGCGCACTTTAGCTATCACAAAGCACAGGAGCGAACATATATTTGGCCTTAATGCATTCCCTTCCCTTTATTCAGTCCCAGACGATTTTATCCAAAGCGACACACTTCAACAGTTAAGGCTTTGCGGCGGAAGGTATGAGAAAAGGGCTCTTAAAAAAGGTGAACAAAAATCTAATATGCGGGAGATTGAGCCATGAAAACATTTATTTCTGCTCTTATCGGGGACCCACAGCAGTCTCGTCAATTAAAACACTTGAGTTTCAGCGTTAGCTTCTCTATAATCCGAGTTAGCGGCCAAGACGTGCATTGACCAGTGAGATGGATGATGACTGTGGCAGATGCTAGGCAGGCCTCAATATTCTCAGGGGCCGATGTAATTGCTGGGCCAAAACAAAATGAAAGCACTAAACTGCCATTGAAAGGAATGACACTGCAGTTTCCCAGGCGAGACAGTGAAAGATTTATGTTTGCAGGACTCTGCTAAGCAGTCGGAGTAAAAACCTCCGGCGCCAGTTCTTTGAGCAGATAGGCTACTCAATAAACGACTGGAGTAACAAGGCATCTCAATCGTCCATCTCTCCACTGGGCCTAATGTGAGCCAAGGAAATACAACAGCACAAATTTTGTTCGGTCGTTCGATGCTTCACAGTACTTCCCAAACACAGTTAGCTGCATAAATTGGGTAGGGACAAAGTGTAAGCCTGCATGGAGTAGAGAACACATACACATTTCTGAAAAGCAGCACGTTCTGCTCGATGACAGTCAATAATGAGCGGGTGCAGAGCTGCTTCTGTAATGGCAGGAAAAGGATATCGAAATGACCGTTACATGTACTGTGCAGGTCCTTTGTGGATCATTTCCACAACAATAAAAAAAAAAGAAAAAAAGGGTTGAATCACCTCAGCGCAGAAACAGTACAAATAGTAGACCCTTTACCAGTTTCAAGCCAAACTTGACTATTTGAGAAGCTTAAAGCTTTCTGGTTGAGGGGAATAAATAAAAAAAATCCCTTTTCCTCTGATCACTTCTTCCCTGCGAGTTATTTGAAGCATTCCGGCAGTTAGCCAAGGATTGGATAGTCAGTGTGTTGGTGTTCTGACGGAAGCCAACATTTGTCAGCGAAAGAGAAAATAATAGCAGTTTGAGGTTGCTGGCGCTAGCAGCCGAAAATCTGACAAACGTGGCTTAATGTGCCTCTTGGCAGCGGGTTGCGGCAGCATGACGACTCCAATAGTATGTGTCATAGCTGGTCAGCGTGTCAATTAGACAATGAAAACAGACATTCACACAGGAGGAATAGTCATGCATTTGGGTCCCACAGCTTTGGCGAATCCCTGGGTCCGTGTAAAGTGCCACAGACCAAAGCAGGCTGTTGTAGTCATCATTTCCTATCCTGTTGGCAAGAAAAGAACAGGCAGCGAGATGGAAATTCGGCATGGCTGTGGAAGTCTGACTGGACAGCCAGTGAGTAGAAGGTAGGCGTATAGGCCTGACTCAAATGACTAATGCAGAACTGAAGTGCTAATTTGGCAATATTGCTAGCCAACATCTCAGCCAATGGTTGTCGCAAGGGAGGAGCTTTTTCCCCCCCGATTCCAAATTATTGAGCAAAAAATTTAAACCTGAACATTTGTGAGCATTCCCAAAGACGAGCTCTACTAGTACCAAAGCCACCTATCCACTACCAGATCTGAAAACGAAGAGACCTCAGGATCTCTGCAGAGCTATTAAGCCCTGCTACTAAAATTAGAACAGGGGATCACAACATGTGGAACTGCTTTATGGTCTGGGTGCGAACGGGGGTACGGTATCAGCTCAATGAGGCATGGGAGTGCCTGTTTGCTGCACAGGGAGAGGTCTGCTGTTGGAGGACAGCGCACACACACAAGGAGAGCCTGGCCAATGCAGAGTCATAATGGCTTCCCTCTTAACCTGTTGAGGACAAGGGGGTGCTGTTTTCACTTGGAGAAAATCGTATGATTTTTAAACGGCCTCATACTCAATTCTTGCTCGTACAATATGCATATTATTATTACTATTGGATAGAAAACAGTCTAGTTTCTAAAAACGTTTGAATTATTTCTCTAAGTGAAACAGAACTCCTTTTACAGACCATTTCCTAACCGGAAGTGAGATTTCCAAAAGCGAACTCTCTCTTCAGGAGCTTGTCTATAAAAGGGCATGTCACTTATGACTGTAGAAACACGTCATACGCCTTCGCCTGGGTGTAATGCGGAAGTGAGAGAAAAAATCAGTTGATTATCTCGACCAGGGACTGAACACAACGTCTTGGACTGAGACGTGCGCACTTTTATTTATTTCCTGGGCGCGAAGTCTGACCTGTACTCGGCTCATTGAAGAACCTTTTTAAAAGGTGAATATGATCTCTGGCTTCGATTTTCTTTGATACATGTCACAATATCATCTTAAAGTATGTTTTTTCAATATAGTTTAATTATATTATTGAAATTTATTCTGGACTTGACGTGATGCGACGCAAGAATTGGTTCAAGAACGAGAGGCTAGCAATGCTAGCTAATGGTGCTTGCTAATTCTGAGGGAAATCGTTCGTTATGGATCCAAATAGTCGGTTCTGAACAAAGGACCCCTTGGAGAACATTCTGATGGAAGATCCACAAAGATAAGGACCCAATTTGGGATGCTTTTTCATATATATCTGTCGAACTGTGCTATGCTACCGTTTGACTAGAAGCAATGCTGCTGTGTGCTAGCTATTGTAGTAAGCTAATATAACGATATATTGTGTTTGCTGTAAAACACTTCAAAAATCGGAAATATTGGCTCTGTTCACAAGATCTTATTCTTTCATTAGCTATCCACCATATATTGTTCTGAAATGTTTTATGATGTGTAATTAGTAGTTGACGTTGGTGTCTGTATTTTCTCTGGCTACTGCCGTGCGATTTCTGACTGTAGCTGTGATGGTGGCTAGGATGGTAGCAGTAATGTAAAACTGATTTATAGCTAAAATATGCACATTTTTCGAACAAAACATAGATTTATTGTGTAACATGTTATAGGACTGTCATCTGAGGGAGTTTTTTCTAGGTTATTTAGGTTGGTTCTAGGTTAGTTAGGTTAGCTACTTGCATGCTACCGTTGCTGTGAAAAACTGTCTGTCTGTCTTTTGTATTTGGTGGTGAACTAACATAAATATGTGGTGTTTTCTCTGTAAAACATTTAAAAAAATCGGAAATATTGTCTGTATTCACAAGATATTTGTCTTTCATTAGCTATCCACCATATATTTGTCTGAAATGTTTTATGATGTGTAATTAGGTAGTTGGTGTCTGTATTTACTCTGGCTACTCCCGTGCGATTTCTGACTGTAGCTATGATGGTAGCAGTAATGTAAAACTGATTTATAGCTAAAATATGCAATTTTTTTGAACAAAACATAGATTTATTGTGTAACATGTTATAGGACTGTCATCTGAGGTAGTTTTTTCTAGGTTATTTAGGTTGGTTCTAGGTTAGTTAGGTTGGCTTGTGCATGCTACCTGCAGCCTACTTGTGCTGTGAAAAATGTCTGTCTGTCTTTTTTTATTTGGTGGTGACCTAACATAAATATATGTGGTGTTTTCTCTGTAAAACATTTTAAAAAATCGGACATGTTGGCTGGATTGACAAGATGTTTATCTTTCAAATGCTGTATTGGACTTGTTAATGTGTGAAAGTTAAATATTTCAATTTTGTTTTTTGAATTTGCCGCTCTGCCTTTTCAATGGAATGTGGGAGGAGTGCCGCTAGCGGCACCCGTGGCCTCAACAGGTTAATGGCCGCCGCGGGGCTCTCAGTACTCTCCACGTGGAGGTACATTAGGAAGACACCCCCAGGGTGCTCACTAGCCATGTTGCCCGTAGCGCCACAAGCCGGCGACACTGGGTAACGGAAAATACACTAACTCACGCTGCTCTTGACAACACCATTGGATCCCTCCCACTGGCAACCACATGCCAACATTCATGTAGCATAACAGTAATGTAAGGAGAAAAAAGGTAGCACTTAATGCCAATGGTCCACTCAGCAAGTCCTGCAAATGATGCAATTCACCAACTAGTAATTCTAATGCACCCAAATGCAGCCACCAGTTAAACAATAACGATATGCATTATTGCTGCTTTTCTACCATTACAAAAAGGGATAGGAAATGTAGCATTAAATTGGAAAGTGCTTTGAGGTGAGAGATGGTTTAAAATGTTTCCATTCATCTTTGGGGATACTTTCTGGAAAGAGGATTGGGGCCTGGGGAGGATAAAGAAACTCCCAAACTATGCCTAAAATTTGGCTGCTGTGTTAAGAGGGAAACTCCACCCTTCAGCAGCATAACAAGAGCCAACAGACCGCTCTGTAGAGAAACTTGTAAGGATTGTGTCTCTGCAGACTTAAACTGAGGTATTAATCTCACACCCTTTTATTCTCCCTTTTCAAGGGCGCTCATTTCAGACTTCATGTACCACAGAATTTGTGAGCAAATAAAATACATTTAAAAAATAAAATAAACACGTGCTGTGTTGCTCGACTCTCCAGACTCACTCCCTGTTTATGTTAACCCACTTCCTCATCGCGATGGCTGATCCAGCAGGAGAAGCAAGCACCACCCACCCACCTTCAGTCTGGCCCTTAGGCCACACTGCTTTAGAGAATACAAGCCATCTGCTAAGCATTCTAGGATGCGAGTTAACGGGGGGAATAACAGGAAAGGACTGGGATGTTGGGCTGATTATGTGTCTGTTGAGGGGAACAGAGGCAGACAGAGGCCATGGCCACATGTTTCCACTGGAAGGCCTGTAACGATCGCCAGAGGAAGCATTTCCCTTCGGTGCTTGCCAGGGCAGAGTAGCAGGCTGAAAACAAACACACACAGAACAAGGAAGACAGCATAACCCCCCCCGCCACACCACAATGACAGGAAATGTCCAGCTGTCAGAAGAGGAAGGAATGTGTTAAGAAAAGATAACCGCCCCCATAACATCCTACGGGTGTGGGGGGGTTTATGCCATCCTGTCACGCCGATGGCTAATTATTCCTGGACCCCCCCAAAATATTACACAAGACCTCCCCGTAACCCATCCTTCATTTTACCCTAGAGTGAAGGACGCTTGCACCTTGCAGTTGTACAAACCACCTTCAAAGGCAGCACTATGGGGAAAAAATGAAGTCACTCAGAGGTCAGAGCAGGGCAAGTATTGTCACTGTCTCGATAGGGCTTTCCCCCTCCGCCATAGAGCCGGGCAAAAGCGATCTGTGCCTTTCCAATTGGATGTCGCTGGTCGAGCGACATCCATTAAGGCAGCCCTGTGACTTACTGTTGTGGTGAAGGGGAGAGGAGCAGAGGGCTCTCTCCATCACATCCATTGGTGAGAAGGGTAAGAGACAATGAAGCACAACAGCATTCCTTTGGCTTTAATTAGCAGGGATAGAGGTCGCGCTAGGACAGGGAGCGTTTACACCAGGGCAAGGGCCGGAGAGAAACAGACTAAATGCCGTTAGTGACATAATGGCCGCGATGTGATGCCTTGGGGCACAGAGCAGCTAGACACTAACTTCACATAGGATAATATGCTGCGTGCTGCGTGCAAGGGGATAACACTGTGCAGGTCTGGTTGAACCTGCCAAAACTTGATGCTCAACAGTGGCTGTATATGAACAGGCTGTGATGACAGGTGATTGTGGGAAGGAAAACCAGCCTCAGCTCTTTGCCTGGTCATCCCCTAGTAAGCATTAACTACCAGTTCGTGTTGACGCTGAAACAAGGCGCTCATCAGGTTTTGGAAGGGGGGGGGGGCAGAAGTGGGTCAGGATATCATAGCAACAAGCAAACAATTTCCGCCCTGATCTGTCAGCAGTGAGTCAGGAAAGCCATCAGAGTCCCTGGTCCTGCTTAAGGGTTTAAGCATTGATTGTTTTCAGAGTGCTGGCTGTCTGAGGATGGGAGGGATAAGAGAGGAGCAGGGCAGTCTGGTTTGTCTAGAGAAACCCAGAGCAGGGGAGGCTGGTTTGAAGAATGGGTGACCCAGGGCTAATGCAAATAGACAGGCCCCGTAACAGGCCTTTAATGTCAGCACTGGTCTTCAGATAAGAGGAAATGTACCCCTCAGGCAGAATTACTGCCATGCAAGAGACAGGAGAAAACAGAGGGGGAGAGCGAGCACTAGGAGGAAATAGCAAGCAGCCATAGAATGTGCCAGACGTCGACAGAGCGGAGAAGGTGTAACGGATGTGAAATGGCTAGCTAGTTAGCGGGTACGCGCTAGTAGCGTTTCAATCAGTTACGTCACTTGCTCTGAAACCTAGAAGTAGTGTTGCCCCTTGCTCTGCAAGGGCCGCGGCTTTTGTGGAGCGATGGGTAACGATGCTTCGTGGGTGACTGTTGTTGATGTGTGCAGAGGGTCCCTGGTTCGCGCCCGAGGTCGGGGCGAGGGGACGTACTAAAGTTATACTGTTACATTGATGCTGTTGACTTGGATCACTGGTTGCTGCGGAAAAGGAGGAGGTCGAAAGGGGGGTGAGTGTAACGGATGTGAAATGGCTAGCTAGTTAGCGGGTACGCGCTAATAGCGTTTCAATTGGTTACGTCACTTGAAGTAGGGTTGCCCCTTGCGGCTCTTGTGGAGCGATGGGTCGGGGCGAGGGGACGTACTAAAGTTATACTGTTACAAAGGCAGTATGGTTTTTAAGAGTAGATACCCGTGTGGGTGATTAAAAGATGAACTGAGGTCCACACTCCAGTCCAGTTAGTGACAGTAACGCACCTTAAAGTTAGTTGCCAACCGCCATATCAAGTCCACAGAAGGCGGCTGGAGGAGAGATTACTGGAAACTACCTAGGTTTCCTTTTATCGGTGGATTAATTGTCAGTAAAGAAAATGATTGTGTGACTCAAAATTCTATAAAGATCTAGAAAAGAGACCTTATGCATTTCTGGTAAAATAACCCAATGTCTATATCCCATAACAAATTAGCTAACAGCAAGCTAAATGTCCATGAATGTTTGTTTTGACCCATCCCCAAATAAATATAGTTGGTTCAGAGCTCGTTTTGGCATTTCAACCTGCGTGTCATTATCACATCTGGTGTGGATGGACAAAAATCAACATGCACGTGGCCAGTGTAGTCAGCATGTTAGCGTTTTGCACAAGAAGGAATCAGTGTATTATACATTCATGTTATGATTCTTTTGGGAGAGCAAAAAAATACTGTGCATCATTTACCAGATCACAAAACAGAATGGATGCAATAATATTCATTCTAGGGGAGGAGGAAAAAGGAACCAGAGCCTCTCATCGAGTGTGTCAGATGCTCAATAAAAATTTAAGGAAAAGGGTTGAGGAAATGCTCACACCACCGACAGTTTGAACCAGTGTCAAGCGCAATCCGTGAACTTCCCGAGAGGAGAAAATTAAGGTGGATGGGGGGAAAACAGACTACCAGGCGAGCTGGAGAAACAGGGAGCAGTCCATCGCTGCAGATTAGGGCCCCGGGACGATACCTCACCTGAATGTGACAGAACAGCCAGCGCCTCTGCATCGATTCAGACGCCCAGAGGATACGGACTCTTGGACTGCTGCACACAGCAAGAGCATCGTATACAGATATCCCATTATAGTAATCTTATCTAACACATTTTATTTATTTTTTCCTCCTCCCTAGTAATCTTTATGAAGGGCCACTGCTTTTATCAGCCCCTACTTAGAGTGGACGACAGTTGTAGTGGGTACTAGCACGGCAGTGCCATTAGTGACAGTGGGTTGTTGGCCCTACAACACAAGGGATCATTGTGTGGAACTGAGGGGGGAGGGAGGGCAACTGACCTTCCCCTCAGCCTGGGAGAAGACCTCATTCAGAGCACATATGCATTTTCTTTTTATCGCCCACACCCTCTCGGCCTTGCTCCCCTTTCCATTCAGTGCACACAATCAATCAATTCTCTGTGGCTAGAGACACACTAACCCTTTCATTAGGGCCACAATGATTTCCCATTATTTCCCCCCTGGGAATGTTGTTTATGCTTTCATTTTGTGTAATGGTGTTAAATAAGCTTTTGTTTCCCCCAATTAAAACCAACAAAAAAAAAAAAGCACAAAAACAGCCATTGTGTTTGCTTGTAATCTAGTCATAAATCTCAAACTGATAAAATCAGGCTAATCCTTCAGCAAAACAAACTAGCAGCAAAATAGCAGAACAAATACTTCTAGAAAAAGAGCGTTCACTCAACCTGCCCATATGCAATTCTATAATTTCATACAGACGCTCGCGACCCTACTGTAGTTATCAGTCGGCAACATTGAGAGCAGAGGAAGGCAAACTTGCAGAACACTGCTACAGTCAACCTCCCGGTGCTCTGCCGGTATCACCGGATGCAATCACTAGTTCAGGGTAGGGGACGGGACAAGGCTGCACTAACTTGAGCAACTGCAGTGAGGAATTCAGCAACTATCACCACATATTGCTTCAAGGTACCCTGACCGTTTGCATTTGCTCTCAACAGCAAGTCTCGATTAACACTCAAACCTGTTCTTTGGAATTAAATTAACACCATTTCTCAGCTGAGGTCTGCACTCACTGCCAGGGGGAAACAACTAGGCTAAGGCTTACGGATTGAGAGGACTAAGCCACATTCGTACTCAACCACCAAGGTAAAGTCAGTCTTTACAAGACAGGCACACCCTTCCACAGACAATAGAAAGGAGAATGTTAACAAGTTGCTGTAGGTGTGTGGCAAGAGAAACAGATGAAGGAGCATCCTTTGCAGGGAGAAACAGGCAGAGCCTAGGGATCTGAATGGCACTACCCTCTACATATTTGATGGTGTAGTGCTAATGATGGTCTCATACGCCCAGAGGGGAGGTTAATGCTCAGCTACAGAAGCGTTAGAGAAACAACAAGTTTGAGACAGGTAAATGATTCATTGTTGATTTAAAAAACGCAGCTTGTGCCTTGCAAGGAGAAGTCGAAGGTTGCAAACTGCCAGGAAAATGGATCGGTTATAGCATTTATGGAGGAGATGAGCGGGAGGGGGAGCTAGAAAGCTTTCAGGGTATTCCAGGACTAAATGTTCCAAAAATAAGTCCTGCATGATATGCACAAGGCAGATCGGGCTTGTCTCCAGTTAATGTAATATAGATCAAATGGAGTTAAAATTCACTAACAGTAGGCATTTGGAAAAACGAAGTGTTATCGGTTAAGCACACTTCAACCTACCCTAAATTCCTCAGCTAGGCGCTAATGCTTGCCATTACTCTCAGAAGAGAGGGAAAGAATGCAAGCAGAGAGAACGAGAAACGGCTAATTTCTCCACCTTCCTGCTCGGTGTGTCAAAACTAAAAGATGAAGAGGGAAACGCTGACAAACACAGCAACTCCCATGGAGCCTAATTGTTAGGCCCCATCTGCAGCAACAGCCAGCCCTAAGACTCAATAGACTCAGACTAGAGCAAAAACAAATGAGACAGAGAGAAGAGAATAAAAAAGGGGGAGTGTTGGAAGGAGTGGGATGGGAGCTATTCGAAGCAGCCATGTGGATCCTTTCCTCATTCCTGAGGCCTTTGTGTACACGAGGGAGGAGTGAATGGAGAAAAAAAATGACAAAAAAAAAAGTCTAAAATGGACTCTTACAACTCACAGGAAACGGGAGACAGAAGCACCTTGAGAAACAATACAGAACAAAAATTAATACTGAACAAAAACACAACATGTAAAGTGTTGGTTCCAAATTCCATGAGCTGAAAAAGAGCCCATAAATGTTCCATATGCACAAAAAGCTTGTGAAATGTTTTCCCTTTTTTTTTTTTTTTTTACGTCCCTATTAGTGAGCATTTCTCCTTTGCCAAGATAATCCATCCACCTGACAGGTTTGGCATATCGAGAAGCTGATTAACCCTTACCCTACAATTTCCGCACCCCCCCGGATATCAAATGAACATAGCACAAAAACAATATTTAAAATTTCTGTTTAAGCTAGAGTTTTTGCATGGGCTGCGTCTCAATCCACCGCATCTACAGATGTCAACCATCCGCATCTGCAGTGAAAGGTGGCAGAGCTAGAGCAGTGTTTGTCAGACCATGAGACATCCCTAGAAAGAATAAAAGCATTCACAAAAATGTCTAGTGTCAAGTTTGGCCTACAAAGTATTATGACCATTCTATTGAAAGATGACTCATGAACAATGCCGTTCTCGGGTTATTTTTATGAAAGTATGGAGATACTTCCCTTTTAGGCACTAAACTGTTCTTTCTTATCTCTCTCAGATATGACAGATTTTGTTTTGGCCAACTGGTTGTTCCATGTAGTGAATCTGTTATTCAATGCATCCATTTGTTAATAGCGGAAATGCCTAATTTCTCTATATTTTGATGCCTCAGGGGGTCTTAATTCTAAATCAAATAGCTAAATGATTCTTGGTATGACCATCTTAAAACAATTCCATATCTTAGCTTAGAACCCCCCTCCCCGGCTCTAGAGGGTTAAACAGCATGATCATAACACAGGTACACCTTGTGCTAGGGACAAAAGGCAACTAAAATGTGTAGTTGTCAAAACACAATGCCTCAGATGTCTCAAGTTGAGGGAGCGTGCAATTGCCAGAGCTGTTACTATAAGTCGCCTCCATCGTTTTAGAGAATTTGGCAGTTACGTCCAACCGGCCTCACAACCTCAGACCACACGTAGCCAACCCAGGGATCGTCTGCGGGGCGTGGGAGGACATGCTGAGTATTTGTCTGTAATAAAGCCCTTGCAGGGAAAAACAAATTCTGATCCCCTGTGGGTGGACATGGCTCCCAAGTGGGTGGGCCTATGCCCTCCTATGGCTGCGCCCCTAACCAGTCATGTGAAATCCATTACACAGGAAAAGGAACAGGGCATTGCCTTCAGCCATTTTATGAAGCGTCGAAACAGGCTGGTCGTCTTTCCAAACTTAGGCAACCCTTTCTGCCTGAAATGGGTGTTACTTCCTTTGGTTAGGCATGTTTCTCACATACACAAACTGGGGGGGGAGGAAGGGATAGGTCAAAGTCTAGGGAGGAAGGGATAGGTCAAAGTCTAGGGAGGAAGGGATAGGTCAAAGTCTAGGGAGGAAGGGATAGGTCAAAGTCTAGGGAGGATGGGATAGGTCAAAGTCTAGGGAGGATGAGTTGAAGCCAAAACATCCCAAAGATAAACAAAAGAACCAAGACAGCTGTTGAGACAAGTATTACAACCAGCCGCATAGGCACGGGTGGGCCCACTCAAATCAGATTGAGCAACAAAAAAACAAAATTACGCTCTACTTGTCAGTGTTCCAAACGGGACATTATTTGTCTTTATCTAAACATGCACACACCATCTGATTGAATTCATAGCTAGCAGTGCACTGGCTTAGTCAGTTGATGAACAGAACAGAATAACTGGAAAGACATTGACACTCACCTTATGGGTTGCCAAAAATAACTACACACACCCCCAGTGCACTGCTTGCTATGAATTCTGATGGTGTATTAGGGTCCTATCAAATCCGTTTGATTTATTTTGCCTGATTCGGTTCCGTTACATTTTATCAGGCGCCTGTTCTAAATTTTTTCCAGGTTCTCACACAAAAAAAATATATATACATACACACACTAGAGGTCGACCGATTAATCGGAATGGCCGATTTCACGTTTTCATAACAATCGGAAATCGGTAAATTCGGACGCCGATCTTTAAAAAAAAAAATGTTTATACATTTTTTATTTTTTTAACACACCTTTATTTAACTAGGCAAGTCAGTTAAGAACACATTCTTATTTTCAATGATGGCCTAGGAACGGTGGGTTAACTGCCTTGTTCAGGGGCAGAACGTCAGATTTTTTACCTTGTCAGCTCAGGGATTCAATCTTGCAACCTTACGGTTAACTAGTCCAACGCTCTAACCACCTGCCTCACGAGGAGCCCGCCTGTTATGCAAATGCAGTAAGAAGCCACGGTAAGTTGCTAGCTAGCATTAAACTTATCTTTATAAAAAATCTATCAATCATAATCACTAGTTAAACTATCATCAACCATGTGTAGTTATCTAGCGTGTCATGCGTTGCATATAATCGATGCAGTGCGCATTCGCGAAAGAGGACTGTTGTTGCTCCAACGTGTACCTAACCATAAACATCAATGCCTTTCTTAAAATCAATACACAGAAGTATATATTTTTAAACCTGCATATTTAGCTAAAAGAAATTCAGGTTAGCAGGCAATATTAACCAGGTGAAATTGTGTCACTTCTCTTGCGTTCACTGCACGCAGAGTCAGGGTATATGCAACAGTTTGGGCCGCCTGGCTCATTGCGAACCAATTTGCCAGAATTGTACGTAATTATGACATAACATTGAAGGTTGTGCAATGTAACAGAAATATTTAGACTTATGGATGCCACCCGTTAGATAAAATACAGAACGGTTCCGTATTTCACTGAAAAAATAAACGTTTTGTTTTCGAGATGAGTTTCCAGATTCGACCATATTAATGACCTAAGGCTCGTATTTCTGTGTGTTATGTTATAATTAAGTCTATGATTTGACAGAGCAGACTGACTGAGCGATGGTGGGCACCAGCAGGCTCATAAGCATTCATTCAAACAGCACTTGTGCGTTTTGCCAGCAGCTCTTCGCAATGCTTCAAGCATTGCGCTGTTTATGACTTCAAGCTTATCAACTCCCGAGATTAGGCTGGTGTAGACGATGTGAAATGGCTAGCTAGTTAGCGGGATGCGCGCCTTTATAACGTCACTCGCTCTGAGACTTGGAGTAGTTGTTCCCCTTGCTCTGCATTGGTAACGCTGCTTCGAGGATGGCTGTTGTCGATGTGTTCCTGGTTCGAGCCCAGGTAGCGGCGAGGAGAGGGATGGACGCTATACTGTTACACTGGCAATACTAAAGTGCCTATAAGAACCTTCAAGAGTCAAATGTATATGAAATACAAATTGTATAGAGAGAAATATAATTCCTATAATAACTACAACCTAAAACTTCTTACCTGGGAACATTGAAGACTCATGTTAAAAGGAACCACCAGCTTTCATATGTTCTCAGCAAGGAACTTAAACGTTAGTTTTCTTATATGGCACATATTGCACTTTTACTTTCTTCTCCGACACTTTTTGTGCATTATTTAAACAAAATAGAACATGTTTCATTATTTATTTGAGGCTAAATTGATTTTATTGATGTATTATATCAAGTTAAAATAAGTGTTCATTCAGTATTGTTGTAATTGTCATTACAAATTTATTAAATAATAATAGGTATTGAAAAATCATAATCGGTAGACCTCTAATACACACACAAAGTGAAGACCAGACATACACGCACAGAGGCATTCCTGTTCCGTTTCTGGAAAGATGAATAAAAATAAAATAAAAGCCCCTCCGATTTTGTTAATGTCTTATGATTCCTTTTGGAAAATTAAGTTCAACACAATGTGGTTATCCTACTAAATTAAATGTCAAAGAGTTGCATTCTGTTTTAAATGTCTGGATTCCTTCTGCACTTTCCACAACAGGGATTCTATTAGGGCCCTAGTGTATGCACGTCTTTGGAACAGTAAACTCAGGGTGCTATGCTGATCATTTGAAATATATTTTGCAGCATGTTTCTTAAGACCTTCTTAGCCATGAATTAACATTCTAAAAAAAACTTGTCTTCAAAAATCAAGTTAATGGTTTGAGTACGATCAAGTAGCGCAGTGCAATAGTAAAGTAGCCTATTCATCTAATGATAATTCAATTATTTGATTGGTAGAATTACAGATCGATTGGTAGAATTACAGATTACAACGTCTCTAAACGGTCAAGTCCTGTTCACGCCATGCATAATTTGTTATCCAGTGTTCCAAATGCTGTGCCATTTCCCTTCTGACAGGAAGCACCGTGACCTTGCTTGTGGAACTTGGAGTTGCTCAAGTTCAGAGAACAGCTAAACGGAACTCAATTTTAAATTAAAAGGGGAGAATAAAATGTAAGATCCCATAAATGGCTGCTTAGCAGAATGGCTTGGGTGACAGAAAAAGCCAGACAACTGTGGCAGAGGCGGTTGTGATAACAGCCCCAGCACTCACGGGATTGTGGCCCGAGATAACAGGGCAGGCAGGGCCTGTTGGAGGATGACTTCATCAGCTGTAGCAGGGCCGGCCTGCGCATGGCCAGGCTGAGCGCAGACAACAGCATGCGGGCATCAGATAGTCCCGGAGAGGGGGGAAGGGGGGGGGGGTGAGACACTATGGATCCTGGGACAGCCTTGCACTCACCCGGTCAGCCTCCTCTGGCTGCCCAATTTATTACCCACGGAGAGCACAAGGGAGCAATTGAGAAAAATCAGGCCTGCAACTCAGCTTTACAACTGGTCGCTCAGTGAATGGGTCTTGTTAATTAAATTCTATCTTATAAGTGGTGCCTTGGGAGGGAATCAGAGGCAGGGGTGTGGAGGGGAGGGTGACAGAGACCCATAAAAGGTTTCAGCCTGCACAACAACCATGCCCCGACCCCCCTCTCTCTCCCCCAGTTGAGAGCTCGTGTCTCTGAAAGCCCCAGGCACTGTCTTACTTTGCGAGTGGCACTCAATCTTGTTTGATGGCAAATTGATTGCGTGTCGAAGGTTAGTGCAGATCTAGCCCTGCCCTGTGCTTGCAAAGGGTCACCCTACGGCAGGAAATGAAGTGCCTCGGCAACGGGTAGGGACTGGGTATAGACCCACAGAACCGCATACTCTTCTGTAATCTTTATTAAGGCCAACTCTAAACCCTGACTGTCCCAGGGGACTTCCAGTGCCTAAACAGATTCACTCCTCTAAAAAAACATGACACATCGCAGGGAAGCATCTGATTAAACACCAGCAACAAACCGTAAACACGAAACTCTATCCATTGTGCTTCGGTTAGCGGAGAATTAGTCTGCTCTAACGCGCGACTTGCAAGGGTTAGATGGAGATTGTAGAGAGACGGCCTTTGAACAAAACAGATTAGGTTCGAGTAAAAAGTCATCGGGTTTGACATCCAAAGAGATGACTATACAGTCTGATTCTAGTCTATACTGATTTAGTGCTTACCCTTACCGGCTCTAAACCAAATGCCTGTACTTCAGCTGCCTTACAAAATGTTATAGGATCTCCATGCCAACAGAAAATGCAATTTGTTTAAACAAGTTTGCTTGTTGGGGTGATGATAATGTAATAATAAACAAGACAAAAACTTGGCAGGTGTCACCACAGAAAGATGACCTGCTTTCAAAAACACCTGTCAAGTCAAATGACCTTGACTGGCGCAATACAAGGACCTAGGCAACACACGCATCTTGGTACCGAGCTAAACCAGGGAACCGGGAGTAGTTGTTACACAAGGGGATCACAGAGGCTAATGCTCGTGATGTTGCCTTTCCCTCGCCATGGAAACAGCTGCGCACACACACCAAGTTGAAGGCACAGGAATGTGTGTTGTCTACGCACGCGTGTGTCCGCAGCTGTCAGCAGAGCTCTGAAGGAGAACCTTAACTTCCTTCCCCTTCCAGCCGACTTTGCTTCAGCTGTTCGGTTTAGACAGAGGGCATCTTGTCATGTGGTCAAAGTGCATTTCTGTGTGAGACGAGGCAAAGTGTTGAGTAGTGGTGCCATACCAGAGTGACTTCAATACCAGGTTTCGTATCATGATAAATCAAAGCATATTAGCAAGTCAGACAAATGGCACTTAATACAGACAAACTCGGCTACCGTGCCATTCAATCACTGGACATCTTTTAAGTTTAACATCACTACGTTCAAAAACGTACATCCATTATGCTGAGTCTAATTGATTCATGCACAAATGGCTTTTACCAATCTAACACTACCATTATATTAGAGTTTTACCCTTCAAATAAATGCTATTGATAGACTGGGTAAATCAAGATGTAGCCAAGGCCCATTGCATTGTAATGCTCTAGCCCATTCTGCCTCGGCTCCCTACTCATGTGTCACAGAAGTTAACATGACGCAGCCTAGACTCCCAGTGCAGGTTAATTGGAGCAGACATGGTGCACTTTAGCTATAAAGAGTACATCAGCTGCGCTAATACAGACTTGATCAGCGAGGCAAATTTGACAGAAGTATCAAAATTCTACAACAGAACCATTTTACATGTTCTAGCGTTCAAAAAGTAGAGATGTTTCAGCATCCCATGCAACACTACCTGTGAGTAAATTATTATTCTCAATATGAGAACTTTCCAGTGTACTTCTCCATAAGACAATGCTGCTGAAACATCAGGAGATAAAAAATGTAAGTCTGTTTTCCAAGGGTATTTCCTTCAGCCAACTCCCGTTGTCATTCAGTCACTCAGCAGGTACCAGGGTCACCTTGACTAAATGTACTAGACAGGTGTGATTCCTATAGTGCCACTTCCTATGGAACCAAAATAGAATCCCAGGCTATAAACTACTTCCTGGAAAAATCTGCTGACACCTCATTGGAATCAAATTATTCACACAATAACCCAAGGTTAAATAAACAAAATCACTGCAGTCTGCAAGCTGTCCTCTCAGACAGAAATCACAATGAACTGCAACGTTTATCCTCGCCAACTACTGAAACCGTGGTCGGCATTTGAATAACCTGAATGGCACGCAAATGTACCCCACACGACTAGCTTCCCACTGTGATTAATAGCAGCAGTCTGCTTTATAAACATCATACTGCTATGGCATGGTAATGCTTTTCCCCACACTCAGGTGACGTTTGCACTCAATATTACAGTAGTGCACTACAAATGGGGATGGGCTCACGCCAGAAAATGCAAGTCCAAAGAGTGCGCAAAGAGGGCTGCACCTAGACAGCCTCCTGCTCTGGGGTGATTTTCCTCACACACACACTCAACATTTGACAGAGGGGTAAAGTTTGGGTGGCTGCTGTGGTAAGCCCAGAAAACTGTAGAGCTGGAAAGCGCAGAAGACAGCATGTGAATTGTGAAACCTCATGTGCAGCCAGGGAAGGGGGGGGGGGGCTCAGCCCCAGTCTCTTAAACTTCCCCCAATACTCTTGAGTAAAAAGCCCAGGGTGGTGCAGCCACATTGGGCTGCCAGGTGAGCGTTCACTGTGGCCAGGCTTCCAGAGCTGGCTGGGTAAACCGATTCAGCAAGAGCGAAACACTGTGGTGCCTGGTCCATTTTCCTCTTATCTGGAGGAGTTTGGGTACAATAGTGGGGGTAGGGAGGCAGGATGAAATTCAGGAGAGAAAAAAAGGCCCCCAGTTTCCTGTCTCCCTTGAAAAAACAGCAGGGAGGGAAGGAAAGGGTTGAGTGAGCAGGGGTTAAAGCAACAAAAGAATCATATATATATATATATATATTATATATATATATATATATATAATTTTTTGTTGTTGGTAGAACAGACATGTTTGCATGTATTAGGGTGTCTCATCTCCAACCAACCCCCCTGCGATTTTTTATTATCTCCAAAACCACCTCTCCAGAATTCATTTCAGCAATGCTTCGTGAAAGTTGTGAGTTTATCTAAACTGGCTTTATGGTAGACTGGAGAGGTAGAAGCCGACTGATGAGGTATTTCAGATGTCACAGTGCAAACAACTTGTTTTACAGGTGATAATACTCCTTTGACTGAACTGGTTGGTAAAAATGTGCACCATGAGATAAACATGACACATTATGGTCCTATATTTGGAATAAAACTCAGTCTTCAAGAAAGTACTTCACCAGACTAGATTCAACGGAATATTTTTCGCAATACCAACGCACTATAGCGACACTAATCTTTATTTCCAGAAAAGTGACTAGATGTCAGCTGTCCAGATAAGGGCAGGACAGTGAGGGGGAAGTGGCGCTCTCTAGCGTCACCTACTCAATTACATAAACCACACACAAGACTCCCATTATGAATAGTACATTGGAGGGTTTCCCAAACTCGGTCTTGCACGTTTTGTTTTTTGCTACACAGCCGATTCAAATGAGTTGGTTATTTGAGTCAGCTATGTAGTTATATACAATAATGCAGTTTTTCCCTAACAGAAATAGGCCGCAATAGCAGTATATAGTTATGTAAACCATGGATCTGAAGTGGCAGACTAGAAAATATCATGCGACAACGTGGCTGAGACGATGGCACTGACAAAGGCATGTAACAAAACTATACTATAGAATGAACAAACTACACAATTTCTACCTAAACAGTCGATACTTGTTTTCGCGGTTAATAAAAACATTTTAGCCTAAAGACCACCATTAGCTGCAAATCTAACGGAACTAGAAATATTTTCACGGCAAACCACTGCCGAGCCATTGTTTCAAAATCCGACCCGCAACAGTCGAGGAACATTCAGATGTGGCGCAATTCCATCAGGCAGCTGATAAACAAATAGTGTATGCATGTTTATCCCAACAAAAACGAGCTGTTATGGAGTGAATACAGACAGATGCATTGTGTTTGATAGGCAACTTTGTCGTAAGGTTGTCCACGAAGGCTGGCACGTTTTATCCTGACAAGTTTGCTAATTTTTTACCAATCCATTTCACACGAGTTCGATGAAACGTGGAGACTGGCTCTCTAAAAACAAACTCTTATTCACCCATAATCATACTTGACAGGATAGGCTACAATAGAATATACAGTTCTCAACCAGGTTCTTCCTACAACTAGGGTACACTGGTAAGAAAATGTCGAGCTAGTTTATCGGTCCTGGCTAGCTAGTTAGCGGGCTAAAAACTTATACTTCGTCGTCACATGTAAAGCCAAACGACATGTTTAGCTACAAATAAATTGAGGTTTGGTTGGAGAGAAAACCCTTGTTGAATGGTGCAAGAAACTAGTTTCACTTCCTCGAAGTTCTCAATTTGTAAAGTTAAAAGAAGAAGTTGTGTTGCGCTCTGCGATACTGTAACTCGCTAGCCTGCCATGTTAGCCGGGCTATGTAGTTAGCTACTATGCCTGCGCTCTTTGCAGCAAGAATGCCCACCGAGCTCGAGAAATACGATTTCCCTCCCAACCTCCCCATTTCTCAAGGCGGCATTTACCTTCATCGAGAAGCCTTTCAAGGTGTGTAAAGATGCCGCACAGATTTGGCAAACTGGTCATCAACTTCTTTTCGTTCAACAATTGCATCAAATAGTCGGGACTCGGCCTCGGCCTCTCCTTCACTTCGATCTCCCCGACCATCATCTTTGCGTCGAGAGTGCGAGCGAGCCTCCAACAGAATCCTTTCTTATGAAAATAATTGTTTTTAAAAATGCTCAAGAAAAAAAAAACTTGCAGATCAAATCCTTTGGTTCCCCCCAAGTTTCGATCGCTGTAGTTTGACGACCCTGTGTGCAATATCTGAATTAAGTTGTTGTTGTTCGAGCGGAGAGGAAAAAATAACCACTATCTCCTCCCAAAGAGTTCGTTCGCCGTGTACTCTCCTTTGCTCTGTGCGCCCAGGGACGTATCAATTTAACCACTGTCAGTGCGAGCGAGTATTAACCGAAAGCGTTCGTCCTCCTCTTCACCTATTGGCCAGAATCGCTTTCAAGGGACTGATGATATAACCAATAATGACAAGGTACTGCACCATGAAGGCGGTGACGTGCCAATAGGTATCACGAGCTACACAAAGATTAGAGCCAATACAGTGCATGGAATACAGTGGACGTTTAATTACAGATTTCATACACAGGTTGTACCTTGTCGTTTGTCTCTAACGTTTCTCTGTAACTACCGATATATCCTAATCAGAGCCCTAAATAGGATATTTCGGTAGTTTACAGCGAAATCAAAAGCATAGGATACTTTGGAAATATTGCAAATTAAGCATTGTTACATTTCACCACTTAGATAATGATGAATGTTTTAATTTGATGGAGATAATTATATTCAATATTATGGTACACCCCCCTCGCATCTTCAACTGTGATATGATATAAATATAATTATTAATATTGGACAACCAACAGTTGTATTATTAGTTGTGTGACCAAAATAGACACGGGTCATGACATTTAAAATCGAAAACAGCTCCCTAAAATACCTCTCAAGGTCCGCTTTGGATGAATTAATCAATGTGACAATAATCAGTACATGCCTAGGCTATTATAACAGGCCTGCCCCTTACTTGGACAGACCTTTCCATATCCATTGAAGCTGAACTCAATGCAGATGATCAATAGCCCACACAATGGAGCCACCTGGGTCGTTCAGTAATTGTCTAATTCAAAGAAACCCTGTCATGTTCTAATTTTGGCAGCTGTCGACTGAGCGCGGCCCACCTAAATCTGCGAATTTGACCTTGGCCCCTATTCAATTGGTTCACTGTAGTCTATCTGCCTTTTGTGGAAGTAGTCCCTCTGCTTTGGCGTATGAATACTAACCAGCTGCACTGTGACCTGCTTTAGCCGTTGTGTCAGCCCTCAGTGATACACTTCATTCCAGGGCCACGTTCAGTTGTTAAACGTTGTCAAACGTTGCAGATAGAAATGCAGTGAATAGCACCGACATAATTCCTTGTTCTACATGCTGGAGAGCATTGTTTGTTCTACATGACATATTTCTATATGCATGTTCCAAAACGTGTCCTGCTGAACGTGTCCCTGGATCTATCACTGCAGGAGGGGAGATGTGATATGTTTGCCCATAGAAAAAGAATGAGGTCTATTAATCATTGTAATTCTAAAACATTGTGTTGTTGTAATATCTGTCCCTCACACTAAGCTGCTACAATTAGCCATCTCAAGCTGTGGTACATCGAACAAGACAACAAAGTAGAAATATCATTAACACTGACATACCAGATCTTAAGACATTTATCCACATGATTGTGTTGCCATCCGTCAGAGGAAAAAAGCCTCCAACATGCAATTTACGCCTGGGGTAAGATATGTGTGCCCCCTCTCTTCCAATTACCAAAGAACTGCTGTGAATGTACGCAATACCGGCGGTAAAAACACATCACAAATATATGGATTTTTATTTTTAAAGGATAGATAACTGGATCAGGTCCCTTTTACTTAAAGGAGAGATAACACACTGGGCAATACAGGGGGAAAAAACTAGGAAGATAGAAAAATAAACCCTTATTTTCTGTGACTCAGAGATAGCCAAATTGTTCATGGTGTTTGCTTTATGTTTCCCTTTTTCACCACCTCCCTTATTTGAACCAAAGTGATCGAGAAAAGTCACAGATTTCGGGAATCAAAAAGATCTGGCATTTATTTCAAGCTTTGAAAATGTGTTTATTTTTTTATCTCCATTGGCGCGCATGGTAATTTGTACCTTGCGCCTGGCTTTGTTTCTAAGTTGGGTCACATGCTCGTGGTGTAGATGTGTGTGAGTGTGTATGAGAGAGAGTGACTGTCTTGGCAGCGAGCTAGTGTACAGCTGAGATATAGTGTTAATCACCCCCATTGCACCCCCAACCTCTGTGTTTTCATATTTTATTTAATAACACGGGCTCCTTTTAACAATTAATCCAATTATTGAGGCTCCGGATTATTTTGTGAACATGCGTTCGTTTAGCTCCTTTTGAAGAGGGTGTTAAAGGGCCACTGAGGGGCCACAGTTCCTGGCATCAGAGGCCACTGCCACAAGCAAGTCAAGGAAATTATTCCAGCTAGGTTGAGATAACACTGTGATAAAGCTGTTGTAACATTCTCTATCACAGCAGTAGCGATGCTGAGGCCCAAAGGCCCTGTTAACAAACATACACACAGCACAAAATGTGCGTAACAAAACCCATTTTCTTTCCCATTTGTGTTCTTGTGTTCTATAGCCTACTACTGGATACCTACAGGCAAATATGCTGCCTGAATCTGGGTCAATTACAGACAAATCCATGGGAGAGAGAGAGGGTGAAATAGAAAAGAGAAGTAAGCACATTGTTTGAGAGGCTGGCGGTGGGTAAAACAAGGCATACTGTACATAACACACACACAAATGAACCCCAGGAGACCTCTGAGTACCTGAGATGATTATAAGTGTGTCCCTGTGTGGTTGTGTGTTTGGTGGGGAGGGGGTTAGATGCAGTGTGTGTGTTAGTGCATGGGGGGTGGGGGGTCAATAGTATTCCTCCATTCTCCACAGGTCGGGGGGGGGGGGGGGTCAGAGGAGGCTCAAAGTGGAGCGGCTCCTTTCCCTTCTTTTTTACCCTCTCGTTTTTTACCCATCCTCAGCAATCAGCAGCTCCGTCAGCCTGGGTGGTGGTGGATTAGGACTCTAATCCAGTCAGCAGCGTGGCGACAGATATCACATGATGGATGTGGCTCCCCGGCACCAATGCAGTGCTCTAATCAAGCCCCCGGGCAGGCGCTGTCTGTCCGTAAATGCCACAGGCCACAGGCCACAGGTCACAGGCGCAGCTGGTCGCTGAGAGTGGAGGGGTAAAGCCAAGGACTGTATATTTTGTTTTCTAAGGCAACATTTTCCATAACCTCCTTGGCACCTTCTCAATGATATATTTGAGTCTTTTCACCTTTTCACCCTAAAGCAGGGCTGATCCCGACATGGCATTGGATGAATGGATGGATGATGGATTTGGTGAAGAGATGGCAAGCTTGGTTTGCAAGTGTAACAAGTGTTATTGTTCAAAAGTCCTCAGATGTTACATGGAATAGCGCTTCTGTTGAAGGTCACCTTGGCGCATTGCCTTTTTCTATTAGTGGTTCGTCCACTCGGTGGAATGGCATGCGTGGCTGTTGTCACAGGGGGAGGAGGGAGGGAGGTTGATAGAACTAGAACAGCTGCAGCCACCTCTTGATAGGACAAATTTCCCCCCAACCTGCCTGCCATTCATCAGTCAGCGGGACAAAAGTCAGCCTAATGGCACTCCAATGACCTACAGCGTCCTAAACCATGGGTCACTCTGACAAACTGGGGACAAACTGCGAGAAGCACATCTGAAAAGTCTAGGAATGGCTAGAGCTCAGGTGGAAATCCTGTCAATGCTACAACTGTAACCATGATTGTAAACAGGGTGGGGGTACTCCTAGCCCCACAGCAGATAAGAAAGAGAGAGTGTGTGCGTGTGCATGTATGTTGTCCATGCATGTGTGTGTGTGTGTGTGTGTGTGTGTGTGTGTGTGTGTGTGTGTGTGTGTGTGTGTGTGTATGTGTGTGCGTGCATGCGTGTGTGTGTTTGTATGAGGCAGAGGAGTATGGAGAATGTTTGTGAGTCAAATCAAAATGTATTAGTCGCGTACACATATTTTGCAGATGTTATGTAGGTGCAGCAAAAAGCTTATGTTTCTAACTCCAACAGTGCAGTAATACCTAACAATACAAAATAATACAGACAAATCCCCCAAAACAAAAATAAATTAAGAAATATCATAAGGAACAATGTCAGAGTCCGGAATACATATATATATATATACACAAAAATATGTGGCCACCCCTTCAAATTAATGGAATCGGCTGTTTCAGCCACACTTATTGCTGACAGGTGTATAAAATCGAGCACACAGCCATTCCATCTTCATAGACAAACATTGGCATTAGAATGGCCTTACTGAAGAGGTCATTGACTTTCAACATGGCACCGTCATAGGATGCCACTTTTCCAACAAGTCAGTTGGTCAAATCTCTGCCCTGCTAGAGCTGCCCCGGTCAACTGTTAGTGCTGTTATTGTGAAGTGGAAACATCTAGGAGCAACAACAGCTCAGCCGCGAAGTGGTAGAACACACAAGCAAACAGAACGGGACCGCCGAGTGCCAAAGCGCGTAAAAATCGTCTGTCCTTAGTTGCAACACTCACCACTGAGTAATAAATTGCCTCTGGAAGCAACGTCACCACAAGAACTGTTCGATGGGAGCTTCATGAAATGGTTTTCCATGGCCGAGCAGCCGCACACAAGCCTAAGATCACCATGTCCAATGCCAAGCGTTGGCTGGAGTGGTGTAAAGCTCACTGCAATTGGACTGGAGCAGTGGAAACACGTTCTCTGGAGTGATGAATCACGCTTCACCGTCTGGCAGTCCGATGGATGGATCTGGGTTTGGCGGATGCCAGGAGAACGCTACCTGCCCCAATGCATAGTGCTAACTGTAAAGTTTGGTGGAGGAGGAATAAGGGTCTGGGGCTGTTTTTCATGGTTCGGGGTAGGCCCCTTAGTTCCAGTGAAGGGAAATCTTAAAGATACAGCATACAATGACATTCCAGACGATTCTGTGCTTCCAACTTTGTGGCAACAGTTTCGAGAAGGCCTTTTCACGACAAAGCGAGGTCCATACAGAACTGTTTTTCAAGATCGGTGTGGAAGAACTTGACTGGCCTGCACAGAGCCCTACGTCAACCCCATCGAACACCTTTGGTATGAATTGGAACGCCGACTGCGAGCCATATCGAAACGCCCAACATCTGTGCCCGACCTCAATAATGCTCTTGTGGCTGAATGGAAGCAAGTCCTCGCAGCAACATCTACTGGAAAGCCTTCCCAGAAGAGTGGAGGCTGTTATAGCAGCAAAGGGTGAACCAACTCCATATTAATGCCATGATTTTGGAATGAGATGTTCGACGAGCAGGTGTCCACATACTTTTGGTCATGTAGTATATACAGTACCAGTCAAACATTTTAAATACTGTAACACATATGGAATAATGTAGTAACCAAAAAAGTGTTAAACAAATCAAAATATATTTTATATTTAAGATTCTTCAAAGTAGCCACCCTTTGCATTGATGACAGCTTTGCACACTCTTGGAATTCTCTCAACCAGCTTAACCTGGAATGATTTTCCAACAGTCTTGAAGGAGTTCCCACATATGCTGAGCACTTGTTGGCTGCTTTTCCTTCACTCTGCTGTCCAACTCATCCCAAACCATCTCAATTGGGTTGAGGATGGGTGATTGTGGAGGCCAGGTTCAACTGATGCAGCACTCCATCACTCTCCTTCTTGGTCAAATAGCCCTTACACAGCCTGAAGGTGTGTTGGGTCATTGTCCTGTTGAAAACCAAATGATAGTCCCACTAATTGCAAACCAGATGGGATGGCGTATTGCTGCAGAATGCTGTGGTAGCCATGCTGGTTAAGTGTGCCTTGAATTCTAAATATATTACCGACAGTGTCACCAGCAAAGCACCCCCACACCGTCACCTCTCCTCCTCCATGCTTCGCGGTGGGAACCACACATACAGAGATCTTCCGTTCACCTACTCTTCGTCTCACAAAGACACGGCGGTTGGAACCAAAACATTTTTATTTGGACTCATCAGACCAAAAGACCGATTTCCACCAGTCTAATGTCCATTGATTGTCTTTCTTGGCCCAAGCAAGTCTCTTCTTATTATTGGTGTCCTTTAGTAGTGGTTTCTTTGCAGCAATTCGACCATGAAGGCCTGATTCACGCAGTCCCATCTGAACAGTTGATGTTGAGATGTGTCTGTTATTTGAACTCTGTGAAGCATGTATTTGGGCTGCAATTTCTGAGGCTGGTAACTCTAATGAATTTATCCTCTGCAGCGGAGGTAACTCTGGGTCTTCCTTTCCTGTGGCGGTCCTCATGAGAGCCAGTTTCATCATAGCCCTTGATGGTTTTTGCGACTGCACTTGAAGAAATTTTAAAAGTTCTTGACATTTTCCGGATTGACTGACCTTCATGTCTAAAAGTTATGATGGACTGCAGTTTCTCTTTGGTTATTTGAGCTGTTCTTGCCATAATATGGACTATCTTCTGTGTACCACCCCTACCTTGTCACAACACAACTGATTGGCACAAACGCATTAAGAAGGAGCTGCTCTTCCTCCCGGGGAAGGACTGCCCGTTCCATGATCTCGCCATCACGGTTGACAACTCCATTGTGTCCTCCTCCCAGAGTGCTAAGAACCTTGGCGTGATCCTGGACAACACCCTGTCGTTCTCAACTAACATCAAGGCGGTGACCCGTTCCTGTAGGTTCATGCTCTACAACATTCGCAGAGTACGACCCTGCCTCACGCAGGAAGCGGCGCAGGTCCTAATCCAGGCACTTGTCATCTCCCGTCTGGATTACTGCAACTCGCTGTTGGCTGGGCTCCCTGCCTGTGCCATTAAACCCCTACAACTCATCCAGAACGCCGCAGCCCGTCTGGTGTTCAACTTTCCCAAGTTCTCTCACGTCACCCCGCTCCTCCGCTCTCTCCACTGGCTTCCAGTTGAAGCTCGCATCCGCTACAAGACCATGGTGCTTGCCTACGGAGCTGTGAGGGGAACGGCACCTCCGTACCTTCAGGCTCTGATCAGGCCCTACACCCAAACAAGGGCACTGCGTTCATCCACCTCTGGCCTGCTCGCCTCCCTACCTCTGAGGAAGTACAGTTCCCGCTCAGCCCAGTCAAAACTGTTCGCTGCTCTGGCACCCCAATGGTGGAACAAACTCCCTCACGACGCCAGGTCAGCGGAGTCAATCACCACCTTCCGGAGACACCTGAAACCCCACCTCTTTAAGGAATACCTAGGATAGGATAAAGTAATCCTTCTAACCCCCCCCCCCCTTAAAAGAGTTAGATGCACTATTGTAAAGTGGTTGTTCCACTGGATATCATAAGGTGAATGCACCAATTTGTAAGTCGCTCTGGATAAGAGCGTCTGCTAAATGACTTAAATGTAAATGTAAATGTAAGGAAAGAAATTCCACAAATGAACTTTTAACAAGGCACACCTGTTAATTTAAATGCATTCCAGGTGACTACCTCATGAAGCTGGTTGAGAGAATGCCAAGAGTGTGCAAAGCTGTCATCAAGGCAAAGGGTGGCTACTTTGAAGAATCTCAAATCTCAAATATATTTTGATGTGTTTAACACTTTTTTGGATACTACATGATTCCATATGTTTCATTTCATAGTTTTGATGTCTTCACAATTATTCTACATTGTAGAAAATAGTAAAATAAAGAAAACCCCTTGAATGAGTAGGTGTGTTATAACTATTGACTGGTACTGTATGTACAGTTGAAGTCGGAAGTTTACATATACTTATGTTGGAGTCATTAAACCATCAACCACTCCACAAATTTCTTGTTATCAAACTATAGTTTTGGCAAGTCGGTTAGGACATCTTCTTTGTGCATGACACAGAAAAAAAATTGTAGACCTCCACAAAGATCTTACTTTTTAGAGAAATGTCCTCTGGTCTGATGAAACAAAAATAGAACTGGCCATAATGACCATCATTAAGTTTGGAGGAAAAAATGAGGACGCTTGCAAGCCGAAGAACACCATCCCAACCGTGAAGCACGGGGGTGGCAGCATCATGTTGTGGGGGTTCTTTGCTGCAGGAGGGACTGGTGCATTTCACAAAATAGATGGCATCATGAGGACGGAAAATTATGTGGATATATTGAAGCAACATCTCAAGACATCAGTCAGGAAGTTAAAGCTTGGTCGCAAATGGGTCTTCCAAATGGACAATGACCCCAAGCATACTTCCAAAGTTGTGACAAAATGGCTTAAGGACAACAAAGGCAAGGTATTGGAGTGGCCATCACAAAGCCCTGACCTCAATCCTATAGAAAATTTGTGGGCAGAACTGAAAAAGCGTGTGCGAGCAAGGAGGCCTACAAACCTGACTCAGTTACACCAGCTCTGTCAGGAGGAATGGGCCACAATTCACCCAAGTTAAACAATTTAAAGGCAATGCTACCAAATACTAATTGAGTGGATGTAAACTTCTGACCCACTGGGAATGTGATGAAATAAATAAAAGCTGAAATAAATCATTCTCTCTACTATTATTCTGACATTTCACATTCTTAAAATAAAGTGGTGATCCTAACTGACCTAAAAAAATGAATTTTTGCTGGGATTAAATGCCAGGAATTGTGAAAAACTGAGTTTAAATGTATTTGGCTGAGGTGTATGTAAACTTCCGACTTCAACTGTATGTGTGTGTATATAGTGGTGTGTATAAACATTATGGACAGTATATGAATAGAAAAGGTGTGTACATCTTGAAGAACAATCTAGCCTTAATGGCCTTAATCTCCACCCGGCACAGCCAGTTGAGGACCGGCAACTCCTCAGAGGCTAGTTCCTCTCAAGGTTTCTTCCTAGGCTCCTGCCTTTCTAGGGAGTTTTTTCTAGCCACCGTGCTTCTACATCTGCAGCGCTTGTTGTTTGGGGTTTTAGGCCGGGTTTCTGTATCAGCACTTTGTGACATCTGCTGATGTAAAAATTGCTATATATACATGTACATTTGATTTGTACAGCAGTAGTTATGTAGGATGAGGCTTGACTAGAATACAGTATATACATATGAAGTGGTTAAAACAATATGTAAACATTGTTGAAGTGACCAGTGTTCAATGACTATGTACATAGGGCAGCAGTCTCTCTGGTGCAGGGTAGAATACCGGGTGGTAACAGTGGCTAAGTTCAGGGCAGGGTACTGGCTGTTGGCCGGCTAGTGGTGACTATTAACAGTCTGATGGCCTGGAGATAGAAGCTGTTTTTCAGTCTCTTCGTCCCAGCTATGATGCATCTATGTTGTCTCTGCCTTCTAGATGGTAGCAGGGTGAACAGACTGAGGTCCTTGATGATCTTCTTGGCCTTCCTGTGACACCAGGTGCTGATGTTCTGGTTGGCAGGCAGTGTGCCCCCGGTGATGCGCTAGGCTGACCCCACCACCCTCTGGAGAGCCCTGTGGTTGCGGACAGAGCAATTGCCGTACCAAGCGGTGATACAGCCCGACAGGATGCTCTCAATGGTGCATCTGTAGAAGTTCATGAGAGTCTTAGGGGCCAAGGCGAATTTCTTCAGACAAATTTAATAAGACCTGCGGGTGAGGGAGAGGAAGAGGGCACCTGGAGTGAGAGCCTCCTCATTGATCACGTCCTTCCAAGGAGAAGAAGGGTTGAACGTGTAGTAAAGTCTCCTGTGAGATTTGCATACAGACGGTTCTACACCGATAATAAAAACACACTATATTGCTACACATGTAGGTCAAAAAATAAATAGGATGGAGAGATTGTATTGGTTATAGCGGCATCTCTGTTTATTAATATTTATTTCAGAAAGTACTAGGAGGCAAACGTAATACGAGCTTCCTTTGAAAGTGTTCCCCCTTATCCTACTCTTGAATTGAATTAAACCTCAGATCTGACACCTGGTGCATTGGCACCGGAGATAAATAAATCTCCATGGTGCCCGCGAAAAAACGTCCACGTGGCCCGTTTATTTCATTTGCGCCGCCCTCCCCTTCCTTCATCGTTACTTCTATCTGCCTTTTGAGACCAGCTTTCTGAGACACATTGCTGCACTGAACTGCATGAAGGAGGTCAGTGGGTTTGGAGTGTGCCGTGGTGCAGGTATGCCACAACTGGCTAGGATCACCACAATACCAGCCAGTAGTCATTGTGAGCACAACAAAACATTTTATTTTATTTAACTAGGCAAGTCAGTTCACAACACATTCTTATTTACAATGACAGCCTACCGGGGAACAGTGGGTTAACTGCCTTGTTCAGGGGCAGAAGAACAGATTTTTACCTCGTCACCTCAGGGATTCGAGCCAGCAACCTTTCAGTTACTGGCCCAACGCTCTAACCACTAGGCTACCTGTCACCTAGCGATGTGTGTAGGTGGATGTTGCAAAAAAGTTTCTATAATATGGCGTAGAACCAACAATGACATGAATAGAGAGAGGGAGAAAGATACAGACAGAAACAGGTTCAATCACACACAGTTTGTTTGTACAGAGAAGTGAGCCACAGTCGTGTCGTAAAAGGTCCAGTTGTCAGCGATCCTCTACCTTTGTTCTTTTTTCCCGTCTGGTTGAGTGTGTGAGAGGAGCTGGCCGCAACCTGCGGTCCTATTCTGCAGCTGACTGACTAGACAGCTCACTTCCCACCAGGTGACACAACAGCACCTGTCCCCCTCTTTCGGGATCCATTTCTCTCTTTCCAGGAGTCCTCCTCGCCACTGTCTCAAAACCTCTGCCTTTACACACACACACACACTCTGCCGCAATCTCTCTGTCTCTTGCTCTCTCTCTTTCCCTCACGCTTTCTTTGTCTCTCTGTTTCTCTCTCTCTCATTCTTTCTCTCTCTTCTTTCCATATCTTGCGCTCTCTTTCCCCCCCTCTTTCTCTCTCTCAGACACTCCTATTCGTTCACAGCGCCCAACGGGGCTATTTCCATCGCCTTTGTGTCGCTCTGTTGGCTCACCGTTACAAAAGCCTTTGTTCGCCTGCCACCGCTATGATGCGGCAAGACGGAGACACACCAAGGACACACTTGAGCTCTGTGAAAGTGACCTTCTGCAGCAGAGTGGCCAGCGAGCTAATGGAACAAGCGCTAACAGAAGGGCTAGCGTAGCATGGCATTAGCTCTAGCTGGGCCAGTTGTAGGGGGGGTTTATTGCCACTCAGTGAGCCGCGGAGGCAGCTGTCGAGGGCAAAGTTTGTAGCGCTGAGTGACTGCACCCACCAGGAATGCCCAGGGTCTGGGGTGACCCTCCAGGGGCCCACATTGCAGCACAGAGTAAGGATAAGGCCAGGTTGGGGATTAGGGAAAGCTATTTCCCTCTTCCATTAACAACCCTGTACCAAAGGTGGAAGAGGGCCAGAGAGCAGAAATGCCGGGGCACTCATTGGGCAATGGGCATGCCTATAGTGGGTTGTTGTAGGACTCGGGGGACGGTTACATTAGGACCCAATGGGAAGGCTTCACTCACATTGCATAGGTGTCAGATCCTTGCTCTGAATTCTTTCCATAGATGTGCTGAATGTTTGTACACAGAAATCATAACTATTGAAGTCTGTCAAACCAGATCAGTGCTTTCATTACAGTACTGTACTTTCTTTACAGTACTGTGGTTTCTCTCCCACATTCTTTAGTGTTTATTTTCTTGCACACACACACACAGCTTTACAATGCTAACATTATAGGAAACCTTACACGGCACAAATACTATCAGCAACTTCATACCTTGGATTTGGGGCTTGTGCTATTTTAGCAAAGCCAGAGAATTTCCTTAATATTCTCAACACATGTATAGGATATCAGGAAAACCTGAACACCCAAATACAGAGGTATTGCAAAACGTTTGAATAAAGTGTTGATCAATATTAAACTCCAAAACACCCAGCAGGCCGAAATTTCACATTAGGCAGTGAGTGAATCAAACGAACCCTCTAAAATCATCTGGAATAAAAAAACATTCAAATCCTTTTTTCTATCAGTTGTAGAGGACAAAGTCTTGCAGCTTTAAAGGATTTTCTCAGTTTTGGGAACAAAGCGCTTCTAGGTTTTTGGATTGGCACACAGGGTGACAAAGTGAAAAATAGCTCATTATACTTCAAGAGGGAAGTTAGACTTTGGTCAGCAGCAGTGGTCTCGGAAATGAATGTTGCTCTTTTAAGGTGACCCATTTCATTTCGAGAACACAAAAACAAAAATTCAACTCATTTCATTTCACGCTGGGCCTTCCACGCCAGTGATCCGGTCTGAGGCAAATCAGACGCAGTCTAGTGCAAAGCTTCAGATGAGGCCAAATAATGCCTTATTTGCTCTCTTTTCGTGCTTGTTTCAGTTTGCACTCCCCTTGCATGAACAGCTCTTGCTCTGTTGCTTGGCTCTAACGTTGTCACGACTTCCGCCGAAGTCGGCTCCTCTCCTTGTTCGGGCGGCGTTCGGCGGTCGACGTCACCGGCTTTTCTAGCCATCGCCGCTCCATTTTTCATTGATCCATTTGTTTTGTCTTGTTCCCTGCACACCTGGTTTTCATTCCCCAATCACACCGCATGTATTTATTCCTCTGTTCCCCCTCATGTCTTTGTGTGAAATTGTTTGTGTTACGTGTTTATTGTTGACGCGCCTGACTGGTTTGCTTATACCGTGTTGTTCACGAAAATGTTCACAACTCTCTGCTCTCCTGCACCTGACTTCGCTACCAGTAGCGCACACCTGACAAACGTTTGGATGTAGAAGTCCAATACACTGCCTAGATTTGATGCTAGTAGGGTTTATGTGTGTGTTACTACTCTGATCTATTGGATGCCAGTGTGTGTGTATGTGTGTACACGTGTGTGTGTGTGTGTGTGTGTGTGTGTGTGTGTGTGTGTGTGTGTGTGTGTGTGTGTGTGTGTGTGTGTGTGTGTGTGTGTGTGTGTGCGTGTCTACATTACTGATCAGCCCTGCTGGAGGCCAATGTCAATTTCCGCTTCTGCACTCTCACCTACCTAAATGAGCATTGGTCCAGAGTGATCGACACACAATACAGACTCTATTTGACACAGATTAGTTCCTTTGATGTGACCTAATCGAGCTCAAAACAGACCCTTTGTGTGGAGAAGAGAAGTGGAGTCGGACTCAAATTCTGAAGTTGTAGCACTGAGTGAATTGATCCAGTCATGGAGTAGTGGAGAAAACATACTGTTATGGGAAGGGATATTTTTAAACCATGAATGATAGACTTACTGTATTAAGCATCAACAACATATAAACCTTTGGCAGAGACATACAAAGCACCCAAACATATGAGCAATAAGATGTTATGAAGTTGTCTCGTGCCAAACTTATTTTCTCTGTGCAGCTGTAAAGATGCTTTGTGGTAGACGTTAGTTACCATGAGAGCTGGGGCGAGTGTCTTTGTGAGTGTCTTTCTCTGGTGAGTCGGCGGCGTGGTGTGATGTGAGCAGCAGTCGGACTAATTCTGCCATTGTTGTCGGGGAGAGGCTCTTATTGAGTGAGAACCTAATTAAGTGCTGTACTCTAGGCTACTACAAGGCAAGCCTTAGAGAGAGGACTGACGAGACACAATGATGGTGTGACTGGGTTGGGTTGGTGTGAGAGGCAATGCTGTAGAAGAAACGGACTTGTGTTGCTTCCCTACCAGGTCACACTGGAGTGTGTTGGAGGTAAACAACATGCACACGTATGTACGTGCACACGTACACACAGGTATGAGTACACACATGCATGAGTACGCATTCAAACGGTCTCACACTCACACAAACACACATGCTGTGTGTGTCTGGGATACGGTTCAAAGGCAAAAAAGCAGGTTACTGTGTTCTGTGACAACGAGTGAGCAGCCCTTGGAATGCTGCTAGCCCTCAATCCACCAGGCATTTCCTGACATGTCTGGGCACGCTCCGGCATGGGATGGAGGGCGGAGACTTCCCAGCAGCAGCAGTAGTAGTAGGGGTCCGACTGCCTTCCGTTCCACACAATAACACTATTATTACAAGTATTACTATTATTATTATTACATTCGTAACGCGTTGCGATGATATATGGCAGGGGTATTCAAATCTTACCGTACAAAGTCCGGACTACCGCTGGTCTTCTGTTCTACCTGATAATTGATTGCACCCACCTGGAAAAAAAAGCTGTGGAACTGGTTTCGAGGTTCAGATTTGAATTTCAGGGATATATTGTACGATTTTTTGGTAATAATTGGGTCCCGCTGCATATTATTTCAGCAGCTGTTATGTAAAGGTCTTTTTGAGTTGTGCCCAAAGGGTAAAATGTACATGTACATGGAGGTACTCTCATTCACAGGAACATAACAAAAAGTAGTCGCGAGAACTCGTAGAAAAGAGGAGGTCGTTTAGTATCTAGTCTACACCAACGAGAACCCCATTAAAGTGCAGCAACACATAGGAAGATGCATCCGACAATATTGCTTTTAATGAGAATTCATTTGAGTGAGTGTTCTTTTGTTCTGTTTTTGAACCCCGCGTTCACAAGTGAAGTGACAAAGAACTGACAAAGAAGCGTATGACAGTTGTAGAAATACACAGTGCACATTCCCAAATTACACAGACAGGTGAAAAATAATAATGACTTGCAGTGAGTCATTTAACGGGTCACAAAGGTAGTGTGGAGAGGTTGGCTCAAGTTAGGATGAGTTGGGGAGGGGAAGAAAGGGTTAGTGATGTTGGGTCTTTGCGGCGGTGTCCATCCAGCTAGTTGAGCATGCAGGACTCGTAGGTGGGCACCATGTATTTGATGTTGATGAAGGCGTCCTCACCCCCGTAGCGCTCAAACACCTCCAGGGTCTCCTGGATCAGGTCTCCGATGTTCTCCCTCTTCTGCTGGCTGTAGTCGATGCCGTCTCCCGAGTTGACTGTGGAGATAGAGAGGGAGGCGAGGTGTTAGGTCATTGTCTGAGATCTATGCATGCACACACACAGATACAGTAGGTGTTATGGGCTGAGAGGGGAG